>NW_027248343.1:0-66311 GCF_041260155.1 Ptychodera flava
TGTGGGACTAAAAAAATGACAAGAATTGCCTCAAAATACAAATTTGCATATTTCACTAAAATTTGAACAATTAACCTAACTGAGGTCACCCCAAGTGAAATGCATATAAAATTTCAAAGCAATCAGATAAGCAACTTCAGAGAAATAGATTTTGTGACCAAAAACAGCAAAAAAATACCTAAAATATAGAAATATGCAAATTCTGCACGAGTATCAAATTTCAAAGCAACCAGACAATTTATGTGATTTCAGAGAAGAGCGCAATTGTGATGGATGACGGACGGACGGATGATGGACGGAGGGAGAGATGGGCAATGACGTAAAATCAGCCCATTTGATAAGCTCCGCATTGCTGACAGCAGAGCTAAAAGGCTGACAAACAACAATACATATCCACTCATTAGATTAGCTCTGCTTTGCTGATAGTGAAGCTTAAAAGCAAATTCACCCCCAAAAATGCTAAAAGTTGACGGATGACCAACAACAACACACACCTACCAGGGTACACAAGATAGGCTCATTCACACTAACTGCAGAGCTAAAATAGAAAACAGTTTGATTCCCTGTCTGTTCTTTTAAAGTTATATCCATTAGAATACAAATAAACAAGTGATGATTACATATATAAATCTCTATTTTTCATAAGCTTGTCTGACTGCTAAAGGTGAATTTTGTTGAAATATTTTCACTTATTGCAACATACACCTTCGAGAAAATGGGACAGGCAACTGCTGTGGTTTCTTTGTGTAATCTTAGTAATATTGAAATATATTAAGTTTATTTGCCAAGCGGTCCCCAACAACAATACTTGGTACTTAACATTGAATCTCATGAACGATCAAACTGATGTTCTGAATATGTACACTTTGCTCTGGCATAGCGCGTTGCGAGTAATGAGGGTCGATGATTGCAAGCAATAGTTTTTATCTCCAAAGCCAACTTCAGATGTAGTTTTGAGCTTTTTTTCTTGATAATGGAATGTGACTTGGTGTGCTGTATTCATAAGTTAGTCCCATTTGCAATAATCTGCAACATTCTCTGTATCCTTTTGTCCACAAGTTGACATTGCCTGAAATCCATATCGCACAAGCTTGAAGATATATCCCTAGGGAGCCATCATTAGTTACAGCCTGGGGGTCAGATGAATGTGAAGGGGTCACCCAAATATTGAAAGCTATAAGGGGGGTTATTCAAAATGTTGAGAGAAAGAAGGGGGGTTATTCAATTTTTGGTGCAAATGTATTGAAACACCTCTCAGATTGCCTACTTCACACATCAATTTCTACAAATTTTTACTCAGTAAAATTACACATTGAAAATACCTCTTAGATTACACCAAACTGCACCAATGCACACTACAATTTCTCAAACTTTTCCATGCAAGGGAGGGGAGCAAGCCAAGCGGACACTTTCCCATCAGCCCTGCATGTTCTTCAATCTGTACTTTCAAAGTCTACCCTGTCGGATATCCTAGTGAGGACCCTGTTATGATACCCATACATACAACAAAACTGTATGTGGTTGTATACTGGTTATAGTGTAACCTTTGACATCTATGTTTTGTTGTGACTTTGAATTTCATTTTGTTGGTTTCACCTTGTTCAACCGTCATGAGATAACCAATGATTATCTCGCAGGGTACACAAGGATTTGAATGGTCTTTCCTCTTGCTGTATTTATGTAAATTGTAGAAATACATGTATTGAAATTTAACTTTTCAAAATTGAGTGTGGGGGTCAGTCAAAATTTCCATGTAAGGGAGGGGGGGGGTTACTCAAATTCATCATGGTTTGGGGGGTACTCAAAATTTAGAGTTTCCGACGAAATTCCTCCAACATCTCCTCTCCGACCTGTACTCCGTAAATAATGACAGCTCCCATGAAATTTGGGCTCCAATAGCTGTAATTTTTGATGAATTTTTCACAATTTCTTTTGATATCAACTCCAGTTTTTTGTTCTTCTTCTGGAAGCTCATTGGGAAACAAAGTGTATCATACATGTGCACATTGCAATGTTATTGACAAGTATATGTAAATCTGGGTCCTGATTGACATGTACACCCTCTGGAGCAGAAAAAGAAGTTATAATGGAATGTTTATAAACAATCATCACAAGTGACAACTAGCTACAGGTCCGTTACTATACTACAGAGATCACCATGATACTGAGGGGAGGCATGAAATAATAATTGTCTTTTCTCAGTGCTCTGAAAGTTGAATTTTTCCTCTCTATGAGCTGGATATATAATTATATAATTATATATCCAGGTATATAATTATATACCTTCAACAGTTCTGTACTAGCTGTATCTGATGATGCTTAGTATTGAGGGTTTTGTCTGTTAAGTTGGCCACTCTTTATCTGTGGTAGGTGCTATGGTTTAGGAGCCTCTGATCCTAACATACACAAATCTGTGTGCTGAGCAGTGTAAGGGTGCACGTCTCTCCACCATACTGACTAATAGGAAATCCTCTACCAATGGAGGTGCAATCCCACTGTCTTCATCTTGAGACAACTGTCCCTGGTGGTTGGTTCCTTTCTTTGAATGGTAAAATGCTGCCTTATAGTCGGTTTTGGATTTATCCTGCTTCCTCTTCTGCATGGATATACACACCTGTTCCCTAACATAGTAATAATAATAAACTCATGGAAGATAATCATGGACAAATCATGGAAGATAATAATTTCTCTTCACAAAAAGTTAGTTTATTTGTGTGTCACATATCCAAGAATTCTTGTGTAAAGGACCAATAAATTTATTTTTCTCTCCGCTATATGCATGTTTCTCTAACCTAGACATCTAAACCATACTTTTTCCTTCTTGCTCATGTCATATGTAATACAATGTAGATTGGCAACAACCAATGTCCTGCACAGTTTAAGAATGAGGATTGCTGTCACATGCATGTTGTGTATAATTCAGGATGAATTAGTGTAAAACTGATGTACCTACATAGTTGCAGCTGGCAATGTCAATTAAAATACAGAAATGTATCACTAATATTTTTGTGAACTGTGATTCTAAATAGTATTCTTGTAATTGTAAACATGCTAGACATGTGTATAGCTATAAAGACAACTAACATAAAACACTTTGTGCAAGTTACAAGATACCAGTTCCAGCACATCTTTGCAACAGCCACTTGTGTATATATACTGTGGTGCAAGGACTAAAATGGAAATTTACCTGTTTTTTGATCATTTCCATTCATCTTTCGTAATAATGTCATGATCCAAGTCCAATCCAAGCCCTCCACTTTGTCTTTAATGCTCTTTGTCAAGGTCAATGGTATTTCTCATCCTTGATATTGCGCAGCATGCACTGCTGATCCTGAATTGTAAACACATAGACTCGTGATTACTTATAACTCTTTAAATAACAATGATAACCGGAATGATTAAAATACATTTGGTGATGGGATGTACTACAATGAATTGCAAACACTCTGTATGTCCTTAACCCTAATGATGATAAGCATTAGACACATGTAAACATTCTAAATCACGTGTGCATACCAGATGTATTCTCTCATTGGAATATACTTCATCATAACAGTTTTATGGATCCTACGAATGAAGCTACATGTATTGAATGTCTAGTCATGTGCATTTATCATATCATCTGCATTTCACTAGGCAATTCATAGAGTGCCAAGTGGCAAGAAAATTTTTTAGCAAATTCAGCTAAATAAGAGAAAAAACTTTACCAAAAATGTGTAAGCAATGATTATCACAACAAAGTTACTGATTAAATAGTATGGTAGAGGTGTAATACATTTGATCTACTCAAGAGGGTATTTTAAAAAAAGGACTACAAATGTGTATGACAACAGCAGTGTTTCCGCTGCCATTCGCAAGAGCGTGAAATGGCAAATGAAATGTCTGCAGATTGGGAAATATTTTTCAACTATCCTTCGCCAAACTGGTCTGTGCTATTTTTCAGGGGGCTGATCGAGAGTGCAGTTAAAGCCGCACTTTTCAATCCCAGGTTCTCGCATTAGTGGAGTTCTTCTCCCAGTCAAACACTTGGCCAGTACGATGTTTGATTTCTATAACATTAATTACACAAACTGATCTCAACCTTTTATCACCTTTTGCTAATCCTGCAAACAGAGTTTATACAAGCGTTTGATTGACGGTCAGTTTAAATCGCCAACAGTCACAACAAACACTCGAATTTCCTAAAAAATTGTCTTCTAGTCGCGTTAGACTTTTAATATAACCACAGAGTCCGATCGGCAGCAACTTCACGCTGACCGCTTGGCAGTCTGTCTGCCTTCTTGTGGCCGGGGAAAACTAAAAAGTGGCATTTTCTGGAGCGTGTAACCTTGTGTTGACTGTTTGGTGTCCACTAACACAATGAACGCTGCTATAGCTTTGCGTCCTTTTAAAGGGAGGCTCCACCTTTAAAAGGCAGAGAGATTTTTCAACATCCTGGGTGGTCATTCTTCCTTGCTTTAGTGTGCAGTCTCAGAAAACTATTATAATCAGTAACTTATGAAGTTATATGCCATGCTTTCAGATGGCTGCATGCAATGACCTTGTTATTTTATGACAAGTGCTTTGTAAACAATGCTTTAACATAGTCAGGAAATACTGATTGCAGTATATTTTCAAAAACTAAGCAGACAACAGCAGCCAATGACAGCAAGGGTGGTGAATAAAATGAAACCAGTGTTTCAAAAACGTCACCGTAGGACACTACTGCAGCAAACTCAGAGGCAGCTATTAATGAGCACAGTGTGGTAAACTGTCAATTGGATGACGTCCTGAGCCAAACTTCATGCAAATGTTATAACCTATGCAAATACAATGACCCAGGCCTATCCACAAAACAATTACTCAGCATCGCAGGTGACTCTGGACTATCCAGAATACACATACAGGTACCTGCTATGGAAGATGACCCAGGCCTATCCTGAATACAATACAGGTACACATTTTTGAAAATGACCTGGGCCTATCCTGAATACGATACAGGTACAGACTGTTTGTATAATGATAGGCCTTAGTCATCTCCCATTTTGTATTCTATATAGGCCAGCTGATTCATCATACATGTACATACTGTGTGCATGTATGTGTATTGGCTTAGGCCATCCTCCATTGCATATATTATGTGTATTGTGGATATATGTCTGTGCCATCTTCCATACCATGTGAATGCATTTGGATTGAGGATAGGCCCGGGTTATCTTCCATACTGTGTACATGTATTTGTGGATATAGGCTGGGGTCACCTCCTGCCATGATGTGTACACGTACTGAGTAACACTGTATTGTGGATAGGCATTGGTCATAATATTTGCATGAAGATATGCCCAGGATGTTGTCCTGTTGAATGTTTACTACGCTGAACAACAAGCAGCACACTGCGACATGCTAAGTCGTGTTCGAGTACAATTAAGCAAAAAAGATAATTGCACAGGTTGTCCGCAGAGT
This sequence comes from Ptychodera flava, assembly GCF_041260155.1. Taxonomy (NCBI): domain Eukaryota; kingdom Metazoa; phylum Hemichordata; class Enteropneusta; family Ptychoderidae; genus Ptychodera; species Ptychodera flava. The sequence goes on from NW_027248343.1 coordinate 5,443, forward strand.
TGCAGGGTAGTAGTAGTTACAAAAAAGAAAGTGTACCAGGAATAGTTTGTTGAATTTCCATGACTAGTGTTTTAATAAGAGAAGAGTCAGCTTTTTTTTTCTGTAAGACATATAAAGTGGCCAGACAGGATATTTTAAAATACATGTATACACCCAGTTTGATTTTGAAACTATTAAGCATTACTGCTTGGAGTACACCTTCTTTAAGTGAACAGTTGGTTTAATAATCAGACTCTGTGATTGGAGAACTGAAAGCACTTGATGATTGAGGCAGAAGCTATGGATCTTTCAAAGGAAACATCTTGAAGTTACCCTGTCAATGATGCAATACTTGTAATACATCTTGATACATTTACAAAAGTGCAAAATTAAGTCACATAAGTGTGTGGCACACAGGAAATAAAATTTGTTGTGAATGTTATTAAGAAAGCAGTTTGTTCCATAAAAAATAGTTGTTTATTTTCATTGCCACTAATTATCAGTCGGTCAGGATGAGTCCTACTTAAATTTTTAAATCACAAATGTCCAATGGACCTGGTAATGTATTACCTTGAATAGAAATGATTATTGGACCAGTTTAATGTCATCTTGCCACTGTAGCAACTGATAGGACCCACCTGAGTATATATATACAACTGTCAGTGGATAAAAATCATAAATGCAATTACATGTAATTTTGATGGCTATAGTTCTGGCTAATCAATTTTGGTCTCAATTAGCCAGAATGGTTTAAGGGAAAATTTACCCAGTGGAAAACATGAACAGTGTAAGTACAAACCTGTGCCACAGCAAGGACCCATTGTCTTAGGAAAATAAATATATTGATGAAAGATTCCCTCAATTCCACAAGTTTTTGCTCTGCATTGATGACAACACCATCATCTCTGTTCAGTGTTGGCTCTCTGCATAGCCACACACTGTGTATATGCTTTGCAATGGAGGATGGTATTGTCACTATGTTGCTTTTCACCTGGTTGTCATTGCCCAGTATGCACTGCCTCAGCAAGGGATCTTGAATCTGATTGGGTGAAAAGAAACATTAACTTGAATCATGCAATGTAAATATTATCTCCTGCAAATTGCTGACATTAGTTTACATCAGTTCATTCTAAAACATGGCTTTTATATGCAAGATAAGACAACTTGAATGTTTATGACTTCTGTAATTTTAATTAAACCTTCCATCACTGTATAACTTTGCCCTAAACCATTGTAATCACTGGTGATTGTGGACCTTTTTAAAGGAAACAGGTACATAATGTAGGTCAAGACGTGTATTCAAGCAAGTAGCAATATCTTTATATATTTATTTCAAAGAAAGACCAACAGGAACAAGTCACATTAACAGGCTCCATAAAATAAACATAATAATATGAATGCATGAAGTACAATAAACAATAAACAACAAACAACAAACTATATGAAACCATTAAAAATGTACAAATTTAAGCATGGCATTCTGACCAAGCATCTGAAACTTTGACAAGATAAAGTGTTGTCAATGGCAGGGTTGGAAATGCACGTCATTTAAAGTAGCCATACATCTTTGAAGAGCCAAGTACCTAAAAACATCGAGTTTTATACTGCGAGTTCTTGTACATGTAGTTTACTGAGAAACATCAAAATTAATATGAAACATGATTGGGACAATCATACATATTATTCACATATTTGTATAAAAATATAAATAATCTCCAATGATAAAGAGGCTAAAGGTTAAAACGCTTGCAGAATTATCCATTATTATTTCAGCTGTAAGGATGCTATGTTTGAAACAGAAGAACTTCATGAATTTCATTTGCACTTGCTCTATTTTGTCCTGTTGAATTTTTGCCAAGGAGATCACACTACAGACGCATATTCTGAAATACTTACATGTATTAAAGTTACGTAGAGAGCATTGAGGGAGTTGATGTTGAAGAAAGTATTACAATTCCGCCAAATAAAACCGAGCATGTGAAAAGCTTAACTGATAACGAACGAGACATGTGCAGGAAATTGAAAATCAAATCTTACCTGATGAAGGATTTTGTCAAAGAGCAGTTATCAATCTTTGATTCTTGTTCCTTCTAAGTTTCACATACATGTACCTCTGAGGCTTTACGACCAGGTTACGCGAGGTATACTAACAGCTGTAGGCAAATGTCAACGAATACAATGAATTAGAATCTTGCAGATAGTCCTATTTCTCACCGTCTGTACAATGGATACTCAACTTTCTAATCATAGAAGCTATGATATATGGGTCAAAAGATCAGTAAAATCATACACTCATTCATTATGTATTACCATGCTATAGACATCTCATTTAATTGGTGGAGCAGAACCATGTGACTGACCACAAATACACAGTATGTAATGGTTTGTTTTGATGTCCATGAATATAAATAATGCTGCTAACATTGTGACTTTTCATCAAAAATGTAAATTGTCAATTGTACAAAGATCATAATCAATCACAAAAACAAAATGAAGCACTTGTGGCCCAAGTTATACATTTTTTTAAAAATCTCCAGATTTGACAAATTTTTAGGGTGGCCATGACTGTGCATTGCTTATTACATGCCTTGATGTGAGTGCAAATCAATGAATTGATTTGAAAAGGAACATCCGGGGAGTTAGGGGGTCGGTGAACGATGTACTGACTGGTTCCATGGTTACCAAGGCCAGTGAAGCCCTACAATGTTTTCGACATCTAAGTAGACCCTGAATGATAGATGTAAAATATACATGTGCACACTTCTATTTTGACCTTCGTTAAAATCCGTTTGATGCTGGTCAATAATGGTAAAACTGTTTGAAAATGTCCAGCATATAACTAAATGTCATACAGCATTTATAACCAGAGGCATGTAATAAAAATATTGTTGCCTGAATACATGGGTTATGTGCCCTCGCAGCAGGAAACGATTTGCCATCCTGGTGTCTGGCAAATTGTCACCTGTTCTCTGGCACATAAACCCATGTATTCAGGCAATATTGCACAAGTTCTGGGGCTCCGTTGTCTTTCACATGGGAAATTTTTGTAAATCTTGATGATTTTCTAGGGTTTGTTGGTAATATCATGGAAATAACAGGCTCTGCCCCGACCATTAACGTTTATCTATAGGCTTTGGCAAGACTGAAAGCCAAAATAGCTTGCTCGCTAAGCCTTGTAAATTCTTGACTTTCCTCTCGCCCTTGGCCATAAATGAATAATAATGGTCAGAGCATCACCCATTATTTCTATAATACATTATCATTAATTAATATTGTTAAAATATCTGTGATAAGGGCATTTATGTACAAGAAATTAAATTTTGGAATTTCACCAAATGCACTACATGGATTATATGTGGCCTCTGTTCATTTACCTGCCAGCCTTTCCCCTGAACCGGAAGTTTACAAGGTCCCGTTCGATTGATTTCCCTGAACGCTACATGTAAACAATAATTGTAGAGCGGACTTTCAGACCTTCAGAATGAAAATGATTATCAAATCTGTGACTCCATGAAAGTTAAATATGCAATAATTTGCAAAGTTAAATATTAACTATGCACACACCGGAGTTTTTATACACCAGTTTAGCATGGAGCCAGAAATGGTATTTGTTCCTAGCTCCATGAGTGTAGGTAAGGAAACTGTGAACACACACTCATGCTTACGATCCATGATACTGTACAGCATGTAAACCATTTTACTTGACAAAAATTTCGTCAGTGCATGCACTGTCCGAACATAAAGCATACGGGCTCGGCACAGCTGCTTCCGATCCCGTGAGAACAAGCTTGATCTCACCATGGAGGTAATCTCTCCTTCTACCTCCATGATCTCACAGTGTGACCTCTATCCGTATGATACCTCCTGGCCGCTGATGCCATATCGTTTTAATCAAACATCTCGGTACAGTACACTGAATCGCCAGCGTATGTAATGCAATGTACGTGTACGTGTTCCACATATGAAAAAATCTAAGACACGAACACGAAAAAGAACGTGTGTGACTAAGCAAGTACACTACGTAGCCCTGCGTACAGGTCTGTATTCCCGGCGTTACGGCCTCCGCCACGCCTGAGACCTGTACGCACGGCGATACTTATACAGTGAATCATCAGGTTACCTCAGCTGACGAAAGGGGTAAAACCCCCAGCTCTGCGTGGCAGCAGGGCAATGTTTTACCGGCGTTATAAGGCGGGAGGCCGTATAACCCCGGTAAAACACAGTCCTGCCACGCACAGCTAATATACCCATGCCGTGAATAACCTGCGGTTTCGTGCAACGTTCACTCTTTCGATCCTCGGCGGTTCTAGCGTATGACCATATGTTGACACAACTGTCACACCACATATGATCGACTATACACCGAAATCAGTGCAATGAATATATCAAATTCAGTCAATTCGAGTATAATATGATCGAGCGTACCTCTGCGTGGCAGGGCTGTGAGTCAGTGTGTTCACCGTCCCTCCACCCACGAGGGACGGTGGTGTGTTGAACACACAGTCGACTCGTGGCACGCACGCACAGCTACTAACATATTTTAATTGGCAGTACAGAAGTACTTACGTGGGAGGATGGACTTCACAACTCGAGCAAATAAGTTATCATCAGAGCTGTTACCCTACAACGGTGAGACTTGGCTTGAGTACGATGTAGCCTATACGGCGCCGCGTTGAGTTAACTTTCGCCGAGGCCAAGGGTTTCATTCTGCATCCACAGTACCGGTCACCTAGCCGTCCGTGTGCGGTCAGCGAAACATAGGTCCGCTTTACACATGTATATCCTTCCATGACAAGCAATCAAGTACGCCATTCTCAGCTTTATTTCGACAATACGTCAACGAAACTGAATGTTCAAATTTTACGGAATGCTTTATACAATACAAACCAACACTTCTAACACATTAAGCTTTTCAATTGTAGTGTTAATTTAGCTTCGCTACACTTCGCGACACTTGTTTCATTTGCATACAACTTTGTATATCGCTTCTTGCACTAGATGTATTACATGCACTCCACACTGGCACAGTGCACTGCACTGAACACGCATGTTCAGCACAAAAATGACCAGCACTTTCACGGTTCATTTGAATTGAAAAACGATGTATTTTCGAAGGAAATGAAAAGTAACTGCATCCCTACCGTCTATATCAAACTTGAAACATCACCTTTAAATATCATGCCATTCAAAAAGTCAACACGGTGAAATGCCAGAGATGAAGAAAACGAAATGTTCATGCATCGACATCAGTATGATCAGCGAGCTGCATGCCATGGTATCAGCTGATCAATACGATCATTATTATGTCGCTAGTAGTACATCATTCATTGCAAACGATATAAACAGAGTTCAACATTGTTATTCAAATGTTTATATTTCAATAATAATTGTGTCTATGAATTTAATTTTCGATGGCTTCTTGAGAAGAGCTATTGTATTTCGGCGAACGACAGAACTTGACGTAAACGGGTGCTTGAAAGGTACAGTTGACAAACATACTGGAGGGTTTCGGTACCGTCGCGATATCGAGAACAAGGCAAGGTAAAATCACAGACATGGAGAAAAAACGATGAATGAAAGTTGTCTCCGATTACAGTCAGTGCATCAGAATTAGGTGGCCGAGATGTTAGATCAACGGAGAGTCCACGGTCGTCATGATTGTTGGTAGTAGCTGACCTTGGACCGAGACTTTGAATGGCTCCGTAGTATATCCGTAGACACTTCCGGTCAAGGTTGATGACAGCAAGCTGCCGTTGTTGGCCCGTTTACGGCTGGTTCGAGTAGCCTTTCACGCTTGCATCGTTTACATGGCCACTGACATACATAATATGCCATGTGTCAAACCCAGTATCGTCTAGGAGTTTGCAAACGTACTGAGTTCTGTTTCACCTATACGGCAACGAAGCGAACATGTTGTAAACAAACGTAGTAGTACAACCAGCGTATCGGACGGGGACTGCATGCTGAGCGCCAGCCAGACAGACGGCAAGTGCGTGCGTGAGGACTCAAAAATGTAATAAATCGTACAGTAAGACATTATTATCAATATTGTGCACCACTATCAAGATTTATAGTTTTGTGTATTACATGGTTTATCCGTACTTTCCCTCCTTTTAAATGCGCAGTCCTTTTTCGTTTTCCAAAAAAACTTGCTCGCTGTGGGCCGCAATGCTGAATAATGGAATACATTATCAGTAATAATGTATGGATATGACGTCACAAAATTCACTGTATTGACAAAGCTATAATATATGTTAATTACTGTTATTATCAGTGATAATATGTATATACCCGTGAATTACTGTTACCTACTGTATCTACTGTTCATAGCTGTTAATACTGTTAATTACTGTTATTATGAGTAATAATATGTATATACCCGTGAATTACTGTTACTCACTGTATTTACTGTTCATAGCTGTTAATACTGTTAATTACTGTTATTATGAGTAATAATATGTATATACCCGTGAATTACTGTTACTCACTGTATTTACTGTTCATAGCTGTTAATACTGTTAATTACTGTTATTATGAGTGATAATATGTATATACCCGTGAATTACTGTTACCACTGTATCTACTGTTCATAGCTGTTAATACTGTTAATTACTGTTATTATGAGTGATAATATGTATATACCCGTGAATTACTGTTACTCACTGTATTACTGTTCATAGCTGTTAATACTGTTAATTACTGTTATTATCAGTGATAATATGTATATACCTGTGAATTACTGTTACTCACTGTATGTACTGTTCATAGCTGTTAATACTGTTAATTACGTTATTATGAGTGATAATATGTATATACCGTGAATTACTGTTACTACTGTATCTACTGTTCATAGCTGTTAATACTGTTAATTACTGTTATTATCAGTGATAATATGTATATACCTGTGAATTACTGTTACTCACTGTATTTACTTGTTCATAGCTGTTAATACTGTTAATAACTGTTATTATGAGTGATAATATGTATATACCCGTGAATTACTGTTACTACTGTATCTACTGTTCATAGCTGTTAATACTGTTAATTACTGTTATTATGAGTGATAATATGTATATACCCGTGAATTACTGTTACTCACTGTATCTACTGTTCATAGCTGTTAAAACTGTTAATTACTGTTATTATCAGTGATAATATGTATATACCCGTGAATTACTGTTACTCACTGTATCTACTGTTCATAGCTGTAATACTGTTAATTACTGTTATTATGAGTGATAATATGTATATACCCGTGAATTACTGTTACCTACTGTATCTACTGTTCATAGCTGTTAATACTGTTAATTACTTTATTATGAGTGATAATATGTATATACCCTTGAATTACTGTTACCTACTGTATCTACTGTTCATAGCTGTTAATACTGTTAATTACTGTTATTATCAGTGATAATATGTATATACCCGTGAATTACTGTTACTCACTGTATTTACTGTTCATAGCTGTTAATACTGTTAATTACTGTTATTATGAGTGATAATATGTATATACCCGTGAATTACTGTTACTCACTGTATTTACTGTTCATAGCTGTTAATACTGTTAATTACTGTTATTATGAGTGATAATATGTATATACCCGTGAATTACTGTTACTTACTGTATCTACTGTTCATAGCTGTTAATACTGTTAATTACTGTTATTATGAGTGATAATATGTATATACCCGTGAATTACTGTTACTCACTGTATTTACTGTTCATAGCTGTTAATACTGTTAATTACTGTTATTATGAGTGATAATATGTATATACCCGTGAATTACTGTTACCTACTGTATCTACTGTTCATAGCTGTTAGTACTGTTAATTACTGTTATTATGAGTGATAATATGTATATACCCGTGAATTACTGTTACCTACTGTATCTACTGTTCATAGCTGTTAATACTGTTAATTACTGTTATTATAGTGATAATATGTATATACCGTGAATTACTGTTACTCACTGTATCTACTGTTCATAGCTGTTAATACTGTTAATTACTGTTATTATGAGTGATAATATGTACTACCCGTGAATTACTGTTACTCACTGTATCTACTGTTCATAGCTGTTAATACTGTTAATTACTGTTATTATGAGTGATAATATGTATATACCCGTGAATTACTGTTACTCACTGTATTTACTGTTCATAGCTGTTAATACTGTTAATTAGTGTTATTATCAGTGATAATATGTATATACCGTGAATTACTGTTACTCACTGTATTTACTGTTCATAGCTGTTAATACTGTTAATTACTGTTATTATGAGTGATAATATGTATATACCCGTGAATTACTGTTACCTACTGTATCTACTGTTCATAGCTGTTAATACTGTTAATTACTGTTATTATCAGTGATAATATGAATATACCCGTGAATTACTGTTACCTACTGTATCTACTGTTCATAGCTGTTAATACTGTTAATTACTGTTATTATGAGTGATAATATATATATACCGTTGAATTACTGTTACTCACTGTATTTACTGTTCATAGCTGTTAATACTGTTAATTACTGTTATTATGAGTGATAATATGTACTACCCGTGAATTACTGTTACTCACGGTATCTACTGTTCATAGCTGTTAATACTGTTAATTACTGTTATTATGAGTGATAATATGTATATACCCGTGAATTACTGTTACTCACTGTATTTACTGTTCATAGCTGTTAATACTGTTAATTACTGTTATTATCAGTGATAATATGTATATACCCGTGAATTACTGTTACTCACTGTATTTACTGTTCATAGCTGTTAATACTGTTAATTACTGTTATTATGAGTGATAATACGTGTATACCTGTGAATTACTGTTACTCACTGTATTTACTGTTCATAGCTGTTAATACTGTTAATTACTGTTATTATGAGTGATAATATGTATATACCCGTGAATTACTGTTACTCACTGTATTTACTGTTCATAGCTGTTAATACTGTTAATTACTGTTATTATCAGTGATAATATGTATATACCCGTGAATTACTGTTACTCACTGTATTACTGTTCATAGCTGTTAATACTGTTAATTACTGTTATTATCAGTGATAATATGTATATACCCGTGAATTACTGTTACTCACTGTATTTACTGTTCATAGCTGTTAATACTGTTAATTACTGTTATTATCAGTGATAATATGTATATACCCGTGAATTACTGTTACCTACTGTATCTACTGTTCATAGCTTTTAATACTGTTAATTACTGTTATTATGAGTGATAATATGTATATACCCGTGAATTACTGTTACCTACTGTATCTACTGTTCATAGCTGTTAATACTGTTAATTACTGTTATTATGAGTGATAATATGTATATACCCGTGAATTACTGTTACTCACTGTATCTACTGTTCATAGCTGTTAATACTGTTAATTACTGTTATTATGAGTGATAATATGTATATACCCGTGAATTACTGTTACCTACTGTATCTACTGTTCATAGCTGTTAATACTGTTAATTACTGTTATTATGAGTGATAATATGTATATACCCGTGAATTACTGTTACTCACTGTATCTACTTTTCATAGCTGTTAATACTGTTAATTACTGTTATTATGAGTGATAATATGTATATACCCGTGAATTACTGTTACCTACTGTATCTACTGTTCATAGCTGTTAATACTGTTTATTATTGTTATTATGAGTGATAATATGTATATACCCGTGAATTACTGTTACCTACTGTATTTACTGTTCATAGCTGTTAATACTGTTAATTACTGTTATTATGAGTGATAATATGTATATACCCGTGAATTACTGTTACTACTGTATCTTACTGTTCATAGCTGTTATACTGTTAATTACTGTTATTATGAGTGATAATACGTATATACCCGTGAATTACTGTTACTCACTGTATTTACTGTTCATAGCTGTTAATACTGTTAATTACTGTTATTATGAGTGATAATATGTATATACCCGTGAATTACTGTTACTCACTGTATTTACTGTTCATAGCTGTTAATACTGTTAATTACTGTTATTATCAGTGATAATATGTATATACCCGTGAATTACTGTTACTCACTGTATTTACTGTTCATAGCTGTTAATACTGTTAATTACTGTTATTATGAGTGATAATATGTATATACCCTTGAATTACTGTTACTCACTTTATTTACTGTTCATAGCTGTTAATACTGTTAATTACTGTTATTATGAGTGATAATATGTATATACCGTGAATTACTGTTACCTACTGTATCTACTGTTCATAGCTGTTAATACTGTTAATTACTGTTATTATGAGTGATAATATGTATATACCCGTGAATTACTGTTACTCACTGTATTTACTGTTCATAGCTGTTAATACTGTTAATTACTGTTATTATGAGTGATAATATGTATATACCCGTGAATTACTGTTACTCACTGTATTTACTGTTCATAGCTGTTAATACTGTTAATTACTGTTATTATGAGTGATAATATGTATATACCAGTGAATTACTGTTACTCACTGTATTTACTGTTCATAGCTGTTAATACTGTTAATTACTGTTATTATGAGTGATAATACGTGTATACCTGTGAATTACTGTTACTCACTGTATTTACTGTTCATAGCTGTTAATACTGTTAATTACTGTTATTATCAGTGATAATATGTATATACCCGTGAATTACTGTTACTCACTGTATTTACTGTTCATAGCTGTTAATACTGTTAATTACTGTTATTATGAGTGATAATATGTATATACCCGTGAATTACTGTTACTCACTGTATTACTGTTCATAGCTGTTAATACTGTTAATTACTGTTATTATCAGTGATAATATGTATATACCCGTGAATTACTGTTACCTACTGTATCTACTGTTCATAGCTGTTAATACTGTTAATTACTGTTATTATGAGTGATATTATGTATATACCCGTGAATTACTGTTACCTACTGTATCTACTGTTCATAGCTGTTAATACTGTTAATTACTGTTATTATGAGTGATAATATGTATATACCCGTGAATTACTGTTACTCACTGTATCTACTGTTCATAGCTGTTAATACTGTTATTACTGTTATTATGAGTGATAATATGTATATACCCGTGAATTACTGTTACCTACTGTATTACTGTTCATAGCTGTTAATACTGTTAATTACTGTTATTATGAGTGATAATATGTATATACCCGTGAATAACTGTTACTCACTGTATCTACTGTTTCATAGCTGTTAATACTGTTAATTACTGTTATTATGAGTGATAATATATATACCCGTGAATTACTGTTACTCACTGTATCTACTGTTCATAGCTGTTAATACTGTTAATTACTGTTATTATGAGTGATAATATGTATATACCCGTGAATTACTGTTACTCACTGTATTTACTGTTCATAGCTGTTAAATACTGTTAATTACTGTTATTATGAGTGATAATATGTATATACCCGTGAATTACTGTTACTCACTGTATTACTGTTCATAGCTGTTAATACTGTTAATTACTGTTATTATGAGTGATAATATGTATATACCCGTGAATTACTGTTACTCACTGTATTTACTGTTCATAGCTGTTAATACTGTTAATTACTGTTATTATGAGTGATAATATGTATATACCCGTGAATACTGTTACCTACTGTATCTACTGTTCATAGCTGTTAATACTGTTAATTACTGTTATTATGAGTGATAATATGTATATACCCGTGAATTACTGTTACTCACTGTATTTACTGTTCATAGCTGTTAATACTGTTAATTACTGTTATTATCAGTGATAATATGTATATACCCGTGAATTACTGTTACTCACTGTATTTACTGTTCATAGCTGTTAATACTGTTAAATACTGTTATTATCAGTGATAATATGTATATACCTGTGAATTACTGTTACTCACTGTATTTACTGTTCATAGCTGTTAATACTGTTAATTACTGTTATTATGAGTGATAATATGTATATACCCGTGAATTACTGTTACCTACTGTATCTACTGTTCATAGCTGTTAATACTGTTAATTACTGTTATTATGAGTGATAATATGTATATACCCGTGAATTACTGTTACCTACTGTATCTACTGTTCATAGCTGTTAATACTGTTAATTACTGTTATTATGAGTGATAATATGTATATACCCGTGAATTACTGTTACCTACTGTATCTACTGTTCATAGCTGTTAATACTGTTAATTACTGTTATTATGAGTGATAATATGTATATACCCGTGAATTACTGTTACCTACTGTATCTACTGTTCATAGCTGTTAATACTGTTATTTACTGTTATTATGAGTGATAATATGTATATACCCGTGAATTACTGTTACTCACTGTATCTACTGTTCATAGCTGTTAATACTGTTAATTACTGTTATTATGAGTGATAATATGTATATACCCGTGAATTACTGTTACTCACTGTATTTACTGTTCATAGCTGTTAATACTGTTAATTACTGTTATTATGAGTGATAATATGTATATATCCGTGAATTACTGTTACTCACTGTATTTACTGTTCATAACTGTTAATACTGTTAATTAATGTTATTATCAGTGATAATATGTATATACCCGTGAATTCTGTTACTCACTGTATTTACTGTTCATAGCTGTTAATACTGTTAATTACTGTTATTATGAGTGATAATATGTATATACCCGTGAATTACTGTTACCTACTGTATCTACTGTTCATAGCTGTTATACTGTTAATTACTGTGATTATGAGTGATAATATGAATATACCCGTGAATTACTGTACCTACTGTATCTACTGTTCATAGCTGTTAATACTGTTAATTACTGTTATTATGAGTGATATATGTATATACCGTGAATTACTGTTACTCACTGTATCTACTGTTCATAGCTGTTAATACTGTTAATTACTGTTATTATGAGTGATAATATGTATATACCCGTGAATTACTGTTACTCACTGTATCTACTGTTCATAGCTGTTAATACTGTTAATTACTGTTATTATCAGTGATAATATGTATATACCCGTGAATTACTGTTACTCACTGTATTTACTGTTCATAGCTGTTAATACTGTTAATTACTGTTATTATGAGTGATAATATGTATATACCCGTGAATTACTGTTACTCACTGTATTTACTGTTCATAGCTGTTAATACTGTTAATTACTGTTATTATGAGTGATAATATGTATATACCGTGAATTACTGTTACTCACTGTATTTACTGTTCATAGCTGTTAATACTGTTAATTACTGTTATTATGAGTGATAATATGTATATACCCGTGAATTACTGTTACTCACTGTATTTACTGTTCATAGCTGTTAATACTGTTAATTACTGTTATTATCAGTGATAATATGTATATACACGTGAATTACTGTTACTCACTGTATTTACTGTTCATAGCTGTTAATACTGTTAATTACTGTTATTATGAGTGATAATATGTATATACCCGTGAATTACTGTTACTCACTGTATTTACTGTTCATAGCTGTTAATACTGTTAATTACTGTTATTATCAGTGATAATATGTATATACCCGTGAATTACTGTTACTACTGTATCTACTGTTCATAGCTGTTAATACTGTTAATTACTGTATTATGAGTGATATATGTATATACCCGTGAATTACTGTAACCTACTGTATCTACTGTTCATAGCTGTTAATACTGTTAATTACTGTTATTATGAGTGATAATATGTATATACCCGTGAATTACTGTTACTCACTGTATCTACTGTTCATAGCTGTTAATACTGTTAATTACTGTTATTATGAGTGATAATATGTATATACCCGTGAATTACTGTTACCTACTGTATCTACTGTTCATAGCTGTTAATACTGTTAATTACTGTTATTATGAGTGATAATATGTATATACCCGTGAATAACTGTTACTCACTGTATCTACTGTTCATAGCTGTTAATACTGTTAATTACTGTTATCAGTGATAATATGTATATACCCGTGAATTACTGTTACTCACTGTATCTACTGTTCATAGCTGTTAATACTTTTAATTACTGTTATTATGAGTGATAATATGTATATACCCGTGAATTACTGTTACCTACTGTATTACTGTATCTACTGTTCATAGCTGTTAATACTGTTAATTACTGTTATTATGAGTGATAATATGTATATACCCGTGAATTACTGTTACTCACTGTATTTACTGTTCATAGCTGTTAATACTGTTAATTACTGTTATTATGAGTGATAATATGTATATACCCGTGAATTACTGTTACTCACTGTATTTACTGTTCATAGCTGTTAATACTGTTAATTACTGTTATTATGAGTGATAATATGTATATACCCGTGAATTACTGTTACTCACTGTATTTACTGTTCATAGCTGTTAATACTGTTAATTACTGTTATTATCAGTGATAATATGTATATACCCGTGAATTACTGTTACTCACTGTATTTACTGTTCATAGCTGTTAATACTGTTAATTACTGTTATTATGAGTGATATATGTATATACCCGTGAATTACTGTTACTCACTGTATTTACTGTTCATAGCTGTTAATACTGTTAATTACTGTTATTATGAGTGATAATATGTATATACCCGTGAATTACTGTTACTCACTGTATCTACTGTTCATAGCTGTTAATACTGTTAATTACTGTTATTATGAGTGATAATATGTATATACCCGTGAATTACTGTTACTCACTGTATTTACTGTTCATAGCTGTTAATACTGTTAATTACTGTTATTATGAGTGATAATATGTATATACCCGTGAATTACTGTTACTCACTGTATTTACTGTTCATAGCTGTTAATACTGTTAATTACTGTTATTATGAGTGATAATATGTATATACCCGTGAATTACTGTTACTCACTGTATTTACTGTTCATAGCTGTTAATACTGTTAATTACTGTTATTATGAGTGATAATATGTATATACCCGTGAATTACTGTTACTCACTGTATTTACTGTTCATAGCTGTTAATACTGTTAATTACTGTTATTATGAGTGATAATATGTATATACCCGTGAATTACTGTTACTCACTGTATTTACTGTTCATAGCTGTTAATACTGTTAATTACTGTTATTATGAGTGATAATATGTATATACCCGTGAATTACTGTTACTCACTGTATTTACTGTTCATAGCTGTTAATACTGTTAATTACTGTTATTATCAGTGATAATATGTATATACCCGTGAATTACTGTTACCTACTGTATCTACTGTTCATAGCTGTTAATACTGTTAATTACTGTTATTATGAGTGATAATATGTATATACCCGTGAATTACTGTAACCTACTGTATCTACTGTTCATAGCTGTTAATACTGTTAATTACTGTTATTATGAGTGATAATATGTATTACCCGTGAATTACTGTTACTCACTGTATCTACTGTTCATAGCTGTTAATACTGTTATTACTGTTATTATGAGTGATAATATGTATATACCCGTGAATTACTGTTACCTACTGTATCTACTGTTCATAGCTGTTAATACTGTTAATTACTGTATTATGAGTGATAATATGTATATACCCGTGAATTACTGTTACTCACTGTATCTACTGTTCATAGCTGTTAATACTGTTAATTACTGTTATTATCAGTGATAATATGTATATACCCGTGAATTACTGTTACCTACTGTATCTACTGTTCATAGCTGTTAATACTGTTAATTACTGTTATTATGAGTGATAATATGTATATACCCGTGAATTACTGTTACTCACTGTATTTACTGTTCATAGCTGTAATACTGTTAATTACTGTTATTATGAGTGATAATATGTATATACCCGTGAATTACTGTTACTCACTGTATTTACTGTTCATAGCTGTTAATACTGTTAATTACTGTTATTATGAGTGATAATACGTATATACCCGTGAATTACTGTTACTCACTGTATTTACTGTTCATAGCTGTTAATACTGTTAATTACTGTTATTATGAGTGATAATATGTATATACCCGTGAATTACTGTTACTCACTGTATTTACTGTTCATAGCTGTTAATACTGTTAATTACTGTTATTATCAGTGATAATATGTATATACCCGTGAATTACTGTTACTCATTGTATTTACTGTTCATAGCTGTTAATACTGTTAATTACTGTTATTATGAGTGATAATATGTATATACCCGTGAATTACTGTTACTCACTGTATTTACTGTTCATAGCTGTTAATACTGTTAATTACTGTTATTATGAGTGATAATATGTATATACCCGTGAATTACTGTTACTCACTGTATTTACTGTTCATAGCTGTTAATACTGTTAATTACTGTTATTATGAGTGATAATATGTATATACCCGTGAATTACTGTTACTCACTGTATTTACTGTTCATAGCTGTTAATACTGTTAATTACTGTTATTATCAGTGATAATATGTATATACCCGTGAATTATTGTTACTCACTGTATCTACTGTTCATAGCTGTTAATACTGTTAATTACTGTTATTATGAGTGATAATATGTATATACCCGTGAATTACTGTTACTCACTGTATTTACTGTTCATAGCTGTTAATACTGGTTATATACTGTTATTATCAGTGATAATATGTATATACCCGTGAATTACTGTTACTCACTGTATTTACTGTTCATAGCTGTTAATACTGTTAATTACTGTGATTATGAGTGATAATATGTATATACCCGTGAATTACTGTTACTCACTGTATTTACTGTTCATAGCTGTTAATACTGTTAATTACTGTTATTATGAGTGATAATATGTATATACCCGTGAATTACTGTTACTCACTGTATCTACTGTTCATAGCTGTTAATACTGTTAATTACTGTTATTATGAGTGATAATATGTATATACCCGTGAATTACTGTTACTCACTGTATCTACTGTTCATAGCTGTTAATACTGTTAATTACTGTTATTATGAGTGATAATATGTATATACCCGTGAATTACTGTTACTCACTGTATTTACTGTTCATAGCTGTTAATACTGTTAATTACTGTTATTATGAGTGATAATATGTATATACCCGTGAATTACTGTTACTCACTGTATTTACTGTTCATAGCTGTTAATACTGTTAATTACTGTTATTATCAGTGATAATATGTATATACCCGTGAATTACTGTTACTCACTGTATTTACTGTTCATAGCTGTTAATACTGTTAATTACTGTTATTATGAGTGATAATATGTATATACCCGTGAATTACTGTTACCTACTGTATCTACTGTTCATAGCTGTTAATACTGTTAATTACTGTTATTATGAGTGATAATATGTATATACCCGTGAATTACTGTTACCTACTGTATCTACTGTTCATAGCTGTTAATACTGTTAATTACTGTTATTATGAGTGATAATATGTATATACCCGTGAATTACTGTTACCTACTGTATCTACTGTTCATAGCTGTTAATACTGTTAATTACTGTTATTATGAGTGATAATATGTATATACCCGTGAATTACTGTTACCTACTGTATCTACTGTTCATAGCTGTTAATACTGTTAATTACTGTTATTATGAGTGATAAATATGTATATACCCGTGAATTACTGTTACTCACTGTATTTACTGTTCATAGCTGTTAATACTGTTAATTACTGTTATTATGAGTGATAATATGTATATACCCGTGAATTACTGTTACCTACTGTATCTACTGTTCATAGCTGTTAATACTGTTAATTACTGTTATTATCAGTGATAATATGTATATACCCGTGAATTACTGTTACTCACTGTATCTACTGTTCATAGCTGTTAATACTGTTAATTACTGTTATTATGAGTGATAATATGTATACCCGTGAATTACTGTTACCTACTGTATCTACTGTTCATAGCTGTTAATACTGTTAATTACTGTTATTATCAGTGATAATATGTATATACCCGTGAATTACTGTTACCTACTGTATCTACTGTTCATAGCTGTTAAGGTAGCTTACCGCCTTTTTGACGACTTATTTTCAAACGTGAATTTTGCCATCAAGATGTGTACTTTTACCGAAAAATTATATATCACCTGAAAGCTATTTCTATGAATTTCTGTGTTTTATCAAGAGAATTAGTGTGCAATGAATTGTTTTGAAGATCTTAGTGAAAGTGTAAAGAACATGGGTTGTCTCACGTAAAAAAGTTTAAGTCCGAGCGGAGAGGGGCTATTGTTCAGGTGTTAACGGGCAATTGGTCTTCAGAATACTGGCTACAAAACCGTGTCTGAGATTTTTGAAAAAGGCCTTAGTTTTTTCACATCGTTGAGTCAAAGTTTATCCACCGATTAGTCTCACAATGCCGCCTAATTAAGCAGCAATAAATCGACTTTAAAATCTTCATAAAGAAACTGAGACACGGTTTTGGAGACAACCTACTTGACAAACGTCTGTGAAAATCTGGTGAACTTCCGTTCACGCGTTCTCGAGATAAACTCTTTTGAACATGCTGCAATGTGACAAAATGCCGAACTGAGAAAAAGGCGATTTAGTAAATTGGTTCGGTTTTTTCCTTTTGGATGGTAATAAACAATGTACTCAACCGACAAAACACTAAAACCAGATAGTGAAATCAAAGTGTTCAACTTCAACAGTATATTCACTCATTGAAATCAGTGTCAACGGTCGAAATGAGGCTAAAAAGGGTGAATTTTGGGAGCGTTGTACTCTTTTTTATAGCGCAATCTACACAGTAGCTGATGAGTAAATAAACTTGGGGAGTGCCAGGGAAGGGATTATGCATAATCTGTTGACTGATTAGTTGTAAGGTTTAAATAGAGTATTAACTGTTCGACCTAACTGTCGGAACTGCTACGGCATCTCGATGCCGTCTACACGAGCGCTTGGACTAATTACCTCCATGACAAGCGTACACTACAGTGTAAATTTATGGCAGCATTCGATTCGACCTCGGAAACGACTCACGGCTGCGGAATGAAAGCGAGCCCGATGAGTGATATAGGGAAAACAATATTGGCTGACAACAAAAATATCTGCGTTTGTATGTGGATGTACATTTGCGGTGTCTGTGATCATGGAGATAAAAAAGAACAGCTCCATGCTGTGATTCATTACGGTTAGAGTAACCGAGGATTCAGTGAGCAGCCATTTTTTAGATCTTCACGCGCCTTGAAAACCGATTAACACTAATCAAACTACAAGCATTTCTGAGACAATAGTTCGTCCTCACTCTATACAGCATTTCTGTGGGTGAAGACCGTTTCTGGAGTCATTTTATGCTAAAATGAACCAATCGCCTGTCGGCGGCATAAAAGTCAAACGAGAGAAGTTGAGAAAACATGAACATAGAGAAAAGTACGTCATTTCATCAAGCGCAAGTTGCATGCGATAGACCGCTCGTCAAGCATCATACGTCACAGATAGATAACTCTCTGCTGTCGTTCGTATCCAACATGAATACCATCGATTCCAGGCGAATATGATATCAGACTCGTCTTCATTACATGTAAATCTCAGGATTAGGATGGTGTTTTGCACTGTATTCAAGTAGTTAGCCCGTAAGCGTCTCATTCAATGGTTTACCGACCAATGATGACATGTTGATGAAAACTCAGGGCGATTACGTTATTACGTTGTGAGGGTCAAATTCATATTGAAATTTGTCTTCGGTCCTGCAGCATTTTGGCTACTGCCATGATAACTGATAACAATGTTGTCGTGTCCATTCCCATAAAATCATTTGATTCACATTCGTCCGGTGTACGATGAACATTTATTAATCGACGTATGTTTTTACCTTGTCAAGGTCGGTTTCTCATTTAGTGTTAGGGTGGTTGCATTGTACGATTATTGGGTAATAGCGCGGTCCGGAAACGAAATGGGACAAGGAAAAACAGGACCGCGGGATTGAAACGACTTCGACATTATCAGTTCACTGCCATTGTGCCAAAACGTCTGTAAACCAAAGCAGCTATTGTTTTGTGGCGTGTGATTTCTGCATCGCTACGTATTTTGCCTTGGGAAAATTTGCTGTCGCTGTCTTGAAGCCAATGCAATTTGTTTCCACCTTGTATTTTCTAATCCCAAGTAGTTCCAGTGCCGCGGTTTCTGATATTTCATTTTTATTCATAAATTGTTCAACTTACTTAGTATTCTCATCGAACGGACAATGTCGGGTTTCCAGACCTTTCGGCGCAAAGTCGTTTCGGCCGCACAATTTCCGAACCCAAGACGTTTCGGCAACGCGACCAAAGACGTTTCGGCACTACCTGGTTGGGGGAACTCGTGCCAAATGTTACAAATCAAAACACTGAGAAGTATAGTGTCAGCATTCACATGCTTTAAAGTTTGTGAGAACATGGTGAAAAACCGTGAGAAAAAGAGTTTCATATCATTTTCAATAGCAATAGCCGCCGACACTGTCAAAGTTTGCAAAGGCGGCGCCTAAACGGCACTGTAAAAGTCATACTGGTCAGAACGCAAAGGTCACGCTTATGAATATGACTGGTCTGTCAGTTACTAATAAGTTTGAAGGGAAAAAATAAATTGTTACGGGGTTGTCGAAATGTCTTGGGCCTAAAGAAGCCGAAACTTCGGCCGAAAGCGGCCGAATGTTGCTTGAATGTTGAAGATGTGAAGGGTGTCTGTTGCGGTATTAAAGTGTTCCCGCTGTCACTAAGGCCGCCAGTGGAACGTACCATTTATGTATATGGGACAGCCTCTTCAAAGATGTCTAACATTACGGAACTTATTATTATTATAGACTTTATTTCGGACTCATTGTCCATATAACAACAAAAGAAAATCTGGTGATAAATATACACAGCTTGTTAAGTTATACAAAAAGAAGCTTGTTCCATAACTTTATCATTTCGGAGTTTAAATATAATGAGTCATACACACATCGTACAATATCATTACTGCTTCTCAGAAGTCTTTGCTTTAGACCATAAATTTGCCTTCTGGTGCTTTTACAAAAGCACAAAAATGTCCCAGATAAAACATTTAGTGTGTGGGCCATTTGTGTAATCTGAAATTGTGCCGTCAACAATGTCATAAGTCTGACCTTTTCCGATTGTGTCGATAAATTGTGATCTTTTGGAAGCGGCCACCCCTATGAGAAAAACGGTAAGACCCACCTTTCGACGCCTAATTGCCAGGTACACACTATGGTCCTGACCCACGCAGTGAACGGTAGGTGTTAATGGGATTTTCACAGCGGATGTTGTCCAAGTGCATGCGAATACTGTGACGCTGCTTGCTTAGCGTAATCCCTTGTCAATCAAGACTTAACGGTAGTCTCAAACGCCAAAATGTACACCTGTGCCTCTCGTTCATATTTATTCCCAAATTTCACCCAAAAACAGGAACTTCACGACCAAGATATTCTACACACAGGAAGATCAATATTATAGGAATACTTTTCAGGGATAAAAAAAATCGTGTTTTTGACTCAAAATACCAAAACAAAGGCGGAAAGCTACCTTAATACTGTTAATTACTGTTATTATCAGTGATAATATGTATATACCCATGACACTGCATCAAATTGGGCGTTTACGATTTTATAAGCTATTGTAAACGCGCCTTATCTGCGTCCTGTCCCGTCGATTAAGCCGGCTTAAATTTCCTAGGGGTGTGACCGGCAAAATCTTACACATCCTAAATCTCACACTTCAGCTGTTACAGGCCGTGTACGTCATATCTACAAATACGCCCAAATGCACGTTTCAGCAGGGCGATTTGTTGCAATTTTCAACTATAGTACTTACATAGTGATCTACGTTGTCTTTAACATGCACTTTTGTGGTTTACGGAACTGAAGCTAGAGAGAAAATATGGTTTCGAGCAGGGTTACTCAACTATGTCGAAGTTGCTAGGGATTCACGGGTATATACATATTATCACTGATAACAACAGTAATTAACAGTATTAACAGCTATGAACAGTAGATACAGTAGGTAACAGTAATTCACGGGTATATACATATTATCACTCATAATAACAGTAATTAACAGTATTAACAGCTATGAACAGTAGATACAGTGAGTAACAGTAATTCACGGGTATATACATATTATCACTCATAATAACAGTAATTAACAGTATTAACAGCTATGAACAGTAAATACAGTGAGTAACAGTAATTCACGGGTTATACATATTATCACTCGAAATAACAGTAATTACCAGTATTAACAACTATGAACAGTAGATACAGTAGGTAACAGTAATTCACGGGTATATACATATTATCACTGATAAATAACAGTAATTAACAGTATTAACAGCTATGAACAGTAGATACAGTGAGTAACAGTAATTCACGGGTATATACATATTATCACTCATAATAACAGTAATTAACAGTATTAACAGCTATGAACAGTAGATACAGTGAGTAACAGTAATTCACGGGTATATACATATTATCACTCATAATAACAGTAATTAACAGTATTAACAGCTATGAACAGTAGATACAGTAGGTAACAGTAATTCACGGGTATATACATATTATCACTGATAATAACAGTAATAACAGTATTAACAGCTATGAACAGTAGATACAGTGGTAACAGTAATTCACGGGTATATACATATTATCACTCATAATAACAGTAATTAACAGTATTAACAGCTATGAACAGTAGATACAGTAGGTAACAGTAATTCACGGGTATATACATATTATCACTCATAATAACAGTAATTAACAGTATTAACAGCTATGAACAGTAGATACAGTAGGTAACAGTAATTCACGGGTATATACATATTATCACTCATAATAACAGTAATTAACAGTATTATAAGCTATGAACAGTAGATACAGTAGGTAACAGTAATTCACGGGTATATACATATTATCACTCATAATAACAGTAATTAACAGTATTAACAGCTATGAACAGTAGATACAGTAGGTAACAGTAATTCACGGGTATATACATATTATCACTCATAATAACAGTAATTAACAGTATTAACAGCTATGAACAGTAGATACAGTAGTAACAGTAATTCACGGGTATATACATATTATCACTCATAATAACAGTAATTAACAGTATTAACAGCTATGAACAGTAGATACAGTGAGGTAACAGTAATTCACGGTATATACATATTATCACTCATAATAACAGTAATTAACAGTATTAACAGCTATGAACAGTAGATACAGTAGGTAACAGTAATTCACGGGTATATACATATTCACTCATAATAACAGTAACTAGGGGCAGTACGTCAAAAGTTCAATGTATGATAAAAAACTAATTTCCTTAGTTTCTCCCCAACCCCCCCCCCCCCACCCCCCTAGAAATTTAATTGACTTATATTGAACCTGTTGCCAGGCTCTTTCTATGTAACAGCAAAGCTAAGGATCAGTCAATTTAGGGGTGAAATAAAGTAATGGATCGTTAAAGCCCCACTAGCTGTAACTCTTGAATTTGTTGACCTCAAATATCTACCTATTCTCTCCTTTCTGAAATCTACCCTCTGAAGAGATTGAGCTTTTACTGCATTAGGAAACCATTCCTTTCAGAAACATTTCACATGTAAATTAAAATTTAAGAGTCATTTTGATTTCTGGCATTTTCAAAAATTGGTAATATTAAAAAGGATCAGAACATACCGGTACAGTGTCACAGTTGAAAACATTCACCCCTATGCATTACAATTTGGACTACTCTGTGCAGTTTATATGAAGATTTCAGTGCAGAATGCATAGTATCAAGGTTTTAGCTTTTCTGCATGGGGCTAGAGCTGTGATTTAATGTTGGGCGAACATTTAATCGCAGTGTAATCTTTATCTTGTTCAAAATTGCATATATAGCCCCGACAGGTAGTTATAAGTGTGTACACAGACCTAAATGACTACATTGTCACCAACTTATTTAGTTTGAAGTAAAATCATAAAAATAATGCTAAAAGTATAAGCTAGTGGGGCTTAAGGTATGAAAATCGATCCCAGTGCCTAGGAGTGGCACATGTAAAACAGTGTGTATCTTGCGTCAGAGGCGGAATAAATCTATTTATCCAGGAAATCTTAATCCCGACTGCTATGTTTGTACGCACATAGAGCCAGTCGACGTTAGGGACACAAAAAACAACACGAGGAACAAACAGGCAGTGGTTTTGAACAAAATCAATGTACCCGGTACTTCACCGATGTCTGTAACTCAGTACATGAAAATATTCGTAGCTTGACGCACTTTGAACATAGCTCGTAACAAGTGACAGCGGAAAGCCCACAGAACTACGTGTACAACTATAACAGCCACTCATGTAGTTGGCGCTCAGTGAAGATTTTTCGATCAACAACTTTGACGGATGATGGACTGACCTTTTCTACCGCAATTGTTATCTCCCTCGATTCAGCACAAAATTTTCGTATGGACTATTGATGCGTGTGTTTACAGTTGTTACGTAGTGGTAAATCCTAGTCGTATTTACGACTGCTGCGTAAACAGTCACTGAATAAATTTTGCACGCATTTACGAGCACTGGATATTACTACCGTTTTTAATCGAAAACCGTCCGTATACGCACATGACAGTTGTGACAAAAACAACACAAAAAATCTGGCGTACATTGTTACTGCATTACTTTGACCAAAAAATCACCCAAATGCCGAACGGTGATCATACAGAACTCTGCTGCAGGTTTCTGGACTAAACGACCCCAAACCGACCGGGTCCCAGTCAACTGTGCCGGGCTCGACGTCTACTCTATCAGCGTCAACTCAAACTTTCACTCCAGAAAACTTTACCCCACAAACTGGGAATATACTAAATTTACCTTGAAAAAATTTCAAACTTTGTATCGTATTGAAAAAATCTTACCGGGGCCACAAAAGCAACAAACCCCAACAGAAACAGTGGAATGATCATTAGTGTGCAAGGTCGCTGTATTATATGTCAGGGTGAAAAAATCTAGCTTTGAAATTTCTGGACTGTACAAACGGCGGGGCAGAATTAGACAAGATTACGACCAATGTGTTACCGCCGATGGTACATAACGTACTGTTGATAGCAGGTAGTTCGGTGTCCAGTGAGAACACGATTCCGAATATATCACGGCTGTTGATTTGAGCTGCCTCCGATCGAAAATTTTCAACACAAAGACATGATATCAATAATTTTGCGAGATTATAAGTACCCGCTGTCTTCTCGCCAAATAGCTGCGATCAAGATCATTATGATAGAAGCAATTGACCGCCGAACACCTGCTTGCTGATCTTATACACAACGTGTAAAAATTGATTATTCCTGCTGAGAAATACGACAGCAAATATTGCAATGTGAATGAATTTCTTACTATCTTCCTCGCAATGGTTTTGCATCTGTGTTTATTTTATCACGGTCACTGGACCATTTCTGACGATTTTTACTAACAAAGAATCAGTTCACACTCATCGTGGGAACACATTGCAAAGACGTTCACAAAATTTTCATCACATTCATCACATTACCGTAATCCCCGTTTCAAAGACGTAGGAAATGTATAATGATTTGTTTATCTTGAAAAATCCCGAACTGAAGCCTCTAAATACAAAATGATTTTTCTTCTGAACAACTTCCCGACAACTTTACAATCACACTCTGGTCATCACATGGCGGTTGTAACCGTACATGTGCTGCTGCCAATGGAGAATCAAAAGACTTCAAATCACACAGTCAAAACGTACGGAAAAAGTATCAATATCCAAGCAATGTAAAACAATAATTTTGATAAGGTCAATTTATTGTATATTATAAAAAATCTCCAGACCACTCGGAACAGCGTAAGATTATGATCTCACTCATTCGAATACTACACTCACACGGTAGGGTAAAAATATGGGAACTCAGATCGTTATATACTGCTTCCGTCAAACGAGTCCGCTTATCTAAAGACGGCAAAATGGTAAAAAAGACGGTAAAATGACCATAATTATTATTGCTTGTCTCTGTAAATTTTGCCGACTATTCGTTAGTAGTTGTCGAATTTCTGAGTTTGTCCGAAAACTATTTCAGTGAATGACGTAAGTTTCAAGACACCCGAGTGCGAACGCAATATCGATATGGAGATAGCAAAATCAGTCACAGACAATCGAGGAAGAACATAAGAGTCTATTAATCTGCGATTTAATTCATCCTAGGTTACCATGAAAGTAAAAAAGGTAATGTTGTGCCCTGGTTGGGAAAGAAAAGTTGATTAAGTTTTCAAAAAAACGTCAGCTAATACTCGAACAATTTAGTAAAAAACTAGCTCAGAAAAACGTATAGAGAAGAACGACATCACCGATCACGGCGATCTTCAGACCTTTTATCATGTTTCAGTCTGAACGGTCAACATTTGATGCTATAATCTATGTCAAGTGTCTCTTTTTGGTCAAATCCGACAGAGATGAATCAATCACGATTTAGTTTCATCGCCCCGACCCGACAGGAAATAATGAAGCTCATGGGCACCTGTATACATGTAATCGTGGCATGAACGTATCCAATGCCCGTCCACTGCATGAGCCATTGACCGTGCATCGCGAGCAAACAACGGTTTTGGATGTCACGAGAGCATTTTTTTTCGCAGTCTGTGAGCGGTTGAGTGGTTTGGGTAGGCTGCATACATGTAGATCGGAATCGAGTTGATTTCGGCGGAAAACAGTTAGAAAGTAGTTTTTCGTGCTCCGTCCAAATTGGATCCGCATGTTGCCGGTTTTGTCCATGGTAATCAGCAGAGCTGTGGTGGGAGGCCGTATAACGCCGGGAATACACGTCATCGTACGCAGGGCTATGCCACAACATACTTCCAAAGGCGATCTATCGTAAAATATCGTACTGCAGGTCAACAAAAACATCACCCATTCATAGGCCTACAGGTACACATATCAACGAACAAAAAGGGAGAGGCAATCTGCTTGAAACCATGAAGTAGTCCGTTTGTGTCTGAATTCATTGAGGCGCGTGTTCAGTAACCGTTGGTCAAGTTTTTTCGTTCAGTAGTAAGAATCGTTTATTCATTGTTGACATCGTAATCGATCCGATGTACACAACAAATGTTTGATCGTTTGCACCTTTGCGCGTCCCCTCGTGATTGGCAGCTGTTTGAATGCTTTCATCTATTGTTCGTTGGACGCTTCGACACAGCATCGAAGCAGTTTTGGCATAAAAAATCAACTTAAAATGGAAAAAATGAGAGAATTTCGCCAACAGGGTGATGCCACAAGTATTCACAAAACGTAATATGTTGGAACAGTGCTTTAATTTACACCATGGTTGTTGAAAGATCCAGATTTTCGGGAGCATTCGTTGACGTTGTTACCATGTGCCACTCATGTTGGATTATGAATCCCCAGGGAGATAGGGGGTATTTATAGGCTCCCCCTGCCTTTAAGATTGGGAACACACTTTGTGTTTCATCAAAAATATAAATACAACATACAACCATGAATGAACAAGAACAACAACAATAAAGTCCAGGTTTCTCCTTCCAGAGGTATAAAAACTATCTCAACTGTCCTGGTGGTTGTAACAACTCAGTTCACACTACTACATTCAGGCGGACTACACGTGCACCAGAAATGTAGCAAAATACAATTATAAGTTCCGAGTGCAACCATATAGACAGTAGAGAAACTACCGTCTATGGTGCAACAGAGGCCAACAGCCTGCATTGTTTACGCTAACTAGGCCAGGTGCAGCTCTGCACTGTGTTAAAACAAGTCCCTCCGCTGCTTCAACACGAAAGTGTGCATTTCTGCTCTATTTTTTCAAAATATTCATTCCCCTGGCAATTTTTACCTTAAATCGATTTGTAGGATAGAAACGTTTTAGGTCAACCCCCCCCCCCACCCCCAAACTAAAAGATTTAAGTTTTTATCCTTCATTGAACTTTTGACGTCGCCCCTAACAGTATTAACAGCTATAACAGTAGATACAGAGATAACAGTAATTCACGGGTATTACAATATTATCACTCATAATAACAGTAATAACAGTATTAACAGCTATGAACAGTAGATACAGTGAGTAACAGTAATTCACGGGTATATACATATTATCACTCATAATAACAGTAATTAACAGTATTAACAGCTATGAACAGTAGATACAGTGAGTAACAGTAATTCACGGGTATATACATATTATCACTCATAATAACAGTAATTAACAGTATTAACAGCTATGAACAGTAGATACAGTAGGTAACAGTAATTCACGGGTATATACATATTATCACTCATAATAACAGTAATTAACAGTATTAACAGCTATGAACAGTAGATACAGTAGGTAACAGTAATTCACGGGTATATACATATTATCACTCATAATAACAGTAATTAACAGTATTAACAGCTATGAACAGTAGATACAGTAGGTAACAGTAATTCACGGGTATATACATATTATCACTGATAATAACAGTAATTAACAGTATTAACAGCTATGAACAGTAATTACAGTGAGTAACAGTAATTCACGGGTATATACATATTATCACTCATAATAACAGTAATTAACAGTATTAACAGCTATGAACAGTAAATACAGTGAGTAACAGTAATTCACAGGTATATACATATTATCACTGATAATAACAGTAATTAACAGTATTAACAGCTATGAACAGTAGATACAGTGAGTAACAGTAATTCACGGGTATATACATATTATCACTCATAATAACAGTAATTAACAGTATTAACAGCTATGAACAGTAGATACAGTGAGTAACAGTAATTCACGGGTATATACATATTATCACTCATAATAACAGTAATTAACAGTATTAACAGCTATGAACAGTAGATACAGTAGTAACAGTAATTTCACGGGTATATACATATTATCACTCATAATAACAGTAATTAACAGTATTAACAGCTATGAACAGTAGATACAGTGAGTAACAGTAATTCACGGGTATATACATATTATCACTCATAATAACAGTAATTAACAGTATTAACAGCTATGAACAGTAGATACAGTAGGTAACAGTAATTCACGGTATATACATATTATCACTCATAATAACAGTAATTAAACAGTATTAACAGCTATGAACAGTAGATACAGTGAGTAACAGTAATTCACGGGTATATACATATTATCACTCATAATAACAGTAATTAACAGTATTAACAGCTATGAACAGTAGATACAGTAGGTAACAGTAATTCACGGGTATATACATATTATCACTCATAATACAGTAATTAACAGTATTAACAGCTATGAACAGTAGATACAGTGAGTAACAGTAATTCACGGGTATATACATATTATCACTCATAATAACAGTAATTAACAGTATTAACAGCTATGAACAGTAGATACAGTAGGTAACAGTAATTCACGGGTATATACATATTATCACTCATAATAACAGTAATTAACAGTATTAACAGCTATGAACAGTAGATACAGTAGGTAACAGTAATTCAAGGGTATATACATATTATCACTCATAATAACAGTAATTAACAGTATTAACAGCTATGAACAGTAGATACAGTGAGTAACAGTAATTCACGGGTATATACATATTATCACTCATAATAACAGTAATTAACAGTATTAACAGCTATGAACAGTAGATACAGTGAGTAACAGTAATTCAGGGTATATACATATTATCACTCATAATAACAGTAATTAACAGTATTAACAGCTATGAACAGTAGATACAGTAGGTAACAGTAATTCACGGGTATATACATATTATCACTCATAATAACAGTAATTAACAGTATTAACAGCTATGAACAGTAGATACAGTGAGTAACAGTAATTCACGGGTATATACATATTATCACTCATAATAACAGTAATTAACAGTATTAACAGCTATGAACAGTAGATACAGTAGTAACAGTAATTCACGGTATATACATATTATCACTCATAATAACAGTAATTAACAGTATTAACAGCTATGAACAGTAGATACAGTGAGTAACAGTAATTCACGGGTATATACATATTATCACTCATAATAACAGTAATTAACAGTATTAACAGCTATGAACAGTAGATACAGTAGTAACAGTAATTCACGGTATATACATATTATCACTCATAATAACAGTAATTAACAGTATTACAGCTATGAACAGTAGATACAGTAGGTAACAGTAATTCACGGGTATATACATATTATCACTCATAATAACAGTAATTAACAGTATTAACAGCTATGAACAGTAGATACAGTGAGTAACAGTAATTCACGGGTATATACATATTATCACTCATAATAACAGTAATTAACAGTATTAACAGCTATGAACAGTAGATACAGTGAGTAACAGTAATTCACGGGTATATACATATTATCACTCATAATAACAGTAATTAACAGTATTAACAGCTATGAACAGTAGATACAGTGAGTAACAGTAATTCACGGGTATATACATATTATCACTCATAATAACAGTAATTAACAGTATTAACAGCTATGAACAGTAGATACAGTGAGTAACAGTAATTCACGGGTATATACATATTATCACTCATAATACAGTAATTAACAGTATTAACAGCTATGAACAGTAGATACAGTGAGTAACAGTAATTCACGGGTATATACATATTATCACTCATAATAACAGTAATTAACAGTATTAACAGCTATGAACAGTAGATACAGTAGGTAACAGTAATTCACGGGTATATACATATTATCACTCATAATAACAGTAATTAACAGTATTAACAGCTATGAACAGTAGATACTGTAGTAACAGTAATTCACGGGTATATACATATTATCACTCATAATAACAGTAATTAACAGTATTAACAGCTATGAACAGTAAATACAGTGAGTACAGTAATTCACGGGTATATACATATTATCACTCATAATAACAGTAATTAACAGTATTAACAGCTATGAACAGTAGATACAGTGAGTAACAGTAATTCACGGGTATATACATATTATCACTCATAATAACAGTAATTAACAGTATTAACAGCTATGAACAGTAGATACAGTGAGTAACAGTAATTCACGGGTATATACATATTATCACTCATAATAACAGTAATTAACAGTATTAACAGCTATGAACAGTAGATACAGTGAGTAACAGTAATTCACGGGTATATACATATTATCACTCATAATAACAGTAATTAACAGTATTAACAGCTATGAACAGTAGATACAGTGGTAACAGTAATTCACGGGTATATACATATTATCACTCATAATACAGTAATTAACAGTATTAACAGCTATGAACAGTAGATACAGTAGGTAACAGTAATTCACGGGTATATACATATTATCACTCATAATAACAGTAATTAACAGTATTAACAGCTATGAACAGTAGATACAGTGGTAACAGTAATTCACGGGTATATACATATTATCACTCATAATAACAGTAATTAACAGTATTAACAGCTATGAACAGTAGATACAGTAGGTAACAGTAATTCACGGGTATATACATATTATCACTCATAATACAGTAATTAACAGTATTAACAGCTATGAACAGTAGATACAGTGGTAACAGTAATTCACGGGTATATACATATTATCACTCATAATAACAGTAATTAACAGTATTAACAGCTATGAACAGTAGATACAGTGAGTAACAGTAATTCACGGGTATATACATATTATCACTCATAATAACAGTAATAACAGTATTAACAGCTATGAACAGTAGATACAGTGAGTAACAGTAATTCACGGTATATACATATTATCACTCATAATAACAGTAATTAACAGTATTAACAGCTATGAACAGTAGATACAGTGAGTAACAGTAATTCACGGGTATATACATATTATCACTCATAATAACAGTATTAACAGTATTAACAGCTATGAACAGTAGATACAGTGAGTAACAGTAATTCACGGGTATATACATATTATCACTCATAATAACAGTAATTAACAGTATTAACAGCTATGAACAGTAGATACAGTAGGTAACAGTAATTCACGGGTATATACATATTATCACTCATAATAACAGTAATAAACAGTATTAACAGCTATGAACAGTAGATACAGTGAGTAACAGTAATTCACGGGTATATACATATTATCACTCATAATAACAGTAATTAACAGTATTAACAGCTATGAACAGTAGATACAGTGAGTAACAGTAATTCACGGGTATATACATATTATCACTCATAATAACAGTAATTAACAGTATTAACAGCTATGAACAGTAGATACAGTAGGTAACAGTAATTCACGGGTATATACATATTATCACTCATAATAACAGTAATTAACAGTATTAACAGCTATGAACAGAAGATACAGTAGGTAACAGTAATTCACGGGTATATACATATTATCACTCATAATAACAGTAATTAACAGTATTAACAGCTATGAACAGTAGATACAGTGGAGTAACAGTAATTCACGGGTATATACATATTATCACTCATAATAACAGTAATTAACAGTATTAACAGCTATGAACAGTAGATACAGTAGGTAACAGTAATTCACGGGTATATACATATTATCACTCATAATAACAGTAATTAACAGTATTAACAGCTATGAACAGTAGATACAGTGAGTAACAGTAATTCACGGGTATATACATATTATCACTCATAATAACAGTAATTAACAGTATTAACAGCTATGAACAGTAAATACAGTGAGTAACAGTAATTCACGGGTATATACATATTATCACTCATAATAACAGTAATTAACAGTATTAACAGCTATGAACAGTAGATACAGTAGGTAACAGTAATTCACGGGTATATACATATTATCACTCATAATAACAGTAATTAACAGTATTAACAGCTATGAACAGTAGATACAGTGAGTAACAGTAATTCACGGGTATATACATATTATCACTCATAATAACAGTAATTAACAGTATTAACAGCTATGAACAGTAGATACAGTGAGTAACAGTAATTCACGGGTATATACATATTATCACTCATAATAACAGTAATTAACAGTATTAACAGCTATGAACAGTAGATACAGTGAGTAACAGTAATTCACGGGTATATACATATTATCACTCATAATAACAGTAATTAACAGTATTAACAGCTATGAACAGTAGATACAGTAGTAACAGTAATTCACGGGTATATACATATTATCACTCATAATAACAGTAATTAACAGTATTAACAGCTATGAACAGTAGATACAGTGAGGTAACAGTAATTCACGGGTATATACATATTATCACTCATAATAACAGTAATTAACAGTATTAACAGCTATGAACAGTAGATACAGTAGGTAACAGTAATTCACGGGTATATACATATTATCACTCATAATAACAGTAATTAACAGTATTAACAGCTATGAACAGTAGATACAGTGGTAACAGTAATTCACGGGTATATACATATTATCACTCATAATAACAGTATTAACAGTATTAACAGCTATGAACAGTAGATACAGTGAGTAACAGTAATTCACGGGTATATACATATTATCACTCATAATAACAGTAATTAACAGTATTAACAGCTATGAACAGTAGATACAGTAGTAACAGTAATTCACGGGTAATACATATTATCACTCATAATAACAGTAATTAACAGTATTAACAGCTATAACAGTAGATACAGTGAGTAACAGTAATTCACGGGTATATACATATTATCACTCATAATAACAGTAATTAACAGTATTAACAGCTATGAACAGTAGATACAGTGAGTAACAGTAATTCACGGGTATATACATATTATCACTCATAATAACAGTAATTAACAGTATTAACAGCTATGAACAGTAGATACAGTAGGTAACAGTAATTCACGGGTATATACATATTATCACTCATAATAACAGTAATTAACAGTATTAACAGCTATGAACAGTAGATACAGTAGTAACAGTAATTCACGGGTATATACATATTATCACTCATAATAACAGTAATTAACAGTATTAACAGCTATGAACAGTAGATACAGTAGGTAACAGTAATTTCACGGGTATATACATATTATCACTCATAATAACAGTAATTAACAGTATTAACAGCTATGAACAGTAGATACAGTGAGTAACAGTAATTCACGGGTATATACATATTATCACTCATAATACAGTAATTAACAGTATTAACAGCTATGAACAGTAGATACAGTGAGTAACAGTAATTCACGGGTATATACATATTATCACTCATAATAACAGTAATTAACAGTATTAACAGCTATGAACAGTAGATACAGTAGGTAACAGTAATTCACGGTATATACATATTATCACTCATAATAACAGTAATTAACAGTATTAACAGCTATGAACAGTAGATACAGTGAGTAACAGTAATTCACGGTATATACATATTATCACTCATAATAACAGTAATTACAGTATTAACAGCTATGAACAGTAGATACAGTAGGTAACAGTAATTCACGGGTATATACATATTATCACTCATAATAACAGTAATTAACAGTATTAACAGCTATGAACAGTAGATACAGTGAGTAACAGTAATTCACGGGTATATACATATTATCACTCATAATAACAGTAATTAACAGTATTAACAGCTATGAACAGTAATACAGTGGTAACAGTAATTCACGGGTATATACATATTATCACTCATAATAACAGTAATTAACAGTATTAACAGCTATGAACAGTAGATACAGTAGAGTAACAGTAATTCACGGGTATATACATATTATCACTCATAATAACAGTAATTAACAGTATTAACAGCTATGAACAGTAGATACAGTGAGTAACAGTAATTCACGGGTATATACATATTATCACTCATAATAACAGTAATTAACAGTATTAACAGCTATGAACAGTAGATACAGTAGGTAACAGTAATTCACGGGTATATACATATTATCACTCATAATAACAGTAATTAACAGTATTAACAGCTATGAACAGTAGATACAGTAGGTAACAGTAATTCACGGGTATATACATATTATCACTCATATTAACAGTAATTAACAGTATTTACAGCTATAAACAGTAGATACAGTAGGTAACAGTAATTCACGGGTATATACATATTATCACTCATAATAACAGTAATTAACAGTATTAACAGCTATGAACAGTAGATACAGTAGGTACAGTAATTCACGGGTATATACATATTATCACTCATAATAACAGTAATTAACAGTATTAACAGCTATGAACAGTAGATACAGTGAGTACAGTAATTCACGGGTATATACATATTATCACTCATAATAACAGTAATTAACAGTATTAACAGCTATGAACAGTAGATACAGTAGGTAACAGTAATTCACGGTATATACATATTATCACTCATAATAACAGTAATTAACAGTATTAACAGCTATGAACAGTAGATACAGAGGTAACAGTAATTCACGGGTATATACATATTATCACTGATAATAACAGTAATTAACAGTATTAACAGCTATGAACAGTAGATACAGTGAGTAACAGTAATTCACGGGTATATACATATTTCACTCATAATAACAGTAATTAACAGTATTAACAGCTATGAACAGTAGATACAGTGAGTAACAGTAATTCACGGGTATATACATATTATCACTCATAATAACAGTAATTAACAGTATTAACAGCTATGAACAGTAGATACAGTGAGTAACAGTAATTCACGGGTATATACATATTATCACTCATAATAACAGTAATTAACAGTATTAACAGCTATGAACAGTAGATACAGTGGTAACAGTAATTCACGGGTATATACATATTATCACTCATAATAACAGCAATTAACAGTATTAACAGCTATGAACAGTAGATACAGTAGGTAACAGTAATTCACGGGTATATACATATTATCACTCATAATAACAGTATTAACAGTATTAACAGCTATGAACAGTAGATACAGTGAGTAACAGTATTCACGGGTATATACATATTATCACTCATATAACAGTAATTAACAGTATTAACAGCTATGAACAGTAGATACAGTAGGTAACAGTAATTCACGGGTATATACATATTATCACTCATAATAACAGTAATTAACAGTATTAACAGCTATGAACAGTAGATACAGTAGGTAACAGTAATTCACGGGTATATACATATTATCACTCATAATAACAGTAATTAACAGTATTAACAGCTATGAACAGTAGATACAGTGAGTAACAGTAATTCACGGGTATATACATATTATCACTCATAATAACAGTAATTAACAGTATTAACAGCTATGAACAGTAGATACAGTAGTAACAGTAATTCACGGGTATATACATATTATCACTCATAATAACAGTAATTAACAGTATTAACAGCTATGAACAGTAAATACAGTGAGTAACAGTATTTCACGGGTATATACATATTATCACTCATAATAACAGTAATTAACAGTATTAACAGCTATGAACAGTAGATACAGTAGGTAACAGTAATTCACGGGTATATACATATTATCACTCATAATAACAGTAATTAACAGTATTAACAGCTATGAACAGTAGATACAGTGAGTAACAGTAATTCACGGTATATACATATTATCACTGATAATAACAGTAATTAACAGTATTAACAGCTATGAACAGTAGATACAGTGAGTAACAGTAATTCACGGGTATATACATATTATCACTCATAATAACAGTAATTAACAGTATTAACAGCTATGAACAGTAGATACAGTAGTAACAGTAATTCACGGGTATATTATATTATCACTCATAATAACAGTAATTAACAGTATTAACAGCTATGAACAGTAGATACAGTAGGTAACAGTAATTCACGGGTATATACATATTATCACTGATAATAACAGTAATTAACAGTATTAACAGCTATGAACAGTAAATACAGTGAGTAACAGTAATTCACGGGTATATACATATTATCACTCATAATAACAGTAATTAACAGTATTAACAGCTATGAACAGTAAATACAGTGAGTAACAGTAATTCACGGTATATACATATTATCACTCATAATAACAGTAATTAACAGTATTAACAGCTATGAACAGTAGATACAGTAGTAACAGTAATTCACGGGTATATACATATTATCACTCATAATAACAGTAATTAACAGTATTAACAGCTATGAACAGTAGATACAGTGAGTAACAGTAATTCACGGGTATATACATATTATCACTCATAATAACAGTAATTAACAGTATTAACAGCTATGAACAGTAGATACAGTAGGTAACAGTAATTCACGGGTATATACATATTATCACTCATAATAACAGTAATTAACAGTATTAACAGCTATGAACAGTAGATACATTGAGTAACAGTAATTCACGGTATATACATATTATCACTCATAATAACAGTAATTAACAGTATTAACAGCTATGAACAGTAGATACAGTGAGTAACAGTAATTCACGGGTATATACATATTATCACTCATAATAACAGTAATTAACAGTATTAACAGCTATGAACAGTAGATACAGTGAGTAACAGTAATTCACGGGTATATACATATTATCACTCATAATAACAGAATTAACAGTATTAACAGCTATGAACAGTAGATACAGTGGTAACAGTAATTCACGGGTATATACATATTATCACTATAATAACAGTAATTAACAGTATTAACAGCTATGAACAGTAGATACAGTAGGTAACAGTAATTCACGGGTATATACATATTATCACTCATAATAACAGTAATTAACAGTATTAACAGCTATGAACAGTAGATACAGTGAGTAACAGTAATTCACGGGTATATACATATTATCACTCATAATAACAGTAATTAACAGTATTAACAGCTATGAACAGTAGATACAGTAGTACAGTAATTCACGGGTATATACATATTATCACTCATAATAACAGTAATTAACAGTATTAACAGCTATGAACAGTAGATACAGTGAGTAACAGTAATTCACGGGTATATACATATTATCACTCATATAACAGTAATTAACAGTATTAACAGCTATGAACAGTAGATACAGTAGGTAACAGTAATTCAAGGGTATATACATATTATCACTGATAATAACAGTAATTAACAGTATTAACAGCTATGAACAGTAGATACAGTGAGTAACAGTAATTCACGGTATATACATATTATCACTCATAATAACAGTAATTAACAGTATTAACAGCTATGAACAGTAGATACAGTAGGTAACAGTAATTCACGGGTATATACATATTATCACTCATAATAACAGTAATTAACAGTATTAACAGCTATGAACAGTAGATACAGTGAGTAACAGTAATTCACGGGTATATACATATTATCACTCATAATAACAGTAATTAACAGTATTAACAGCTATGAACAGTAGATACAGTGGTAACAGTAATTCACGGGTATATACATATTATCACTCATAATAACAGTAATTAACAGTATTAACAGCTATGAACAGTAGATACAGTGAGTAACAGTAATTCACGGGTATATACATATTATCACTCATAATAACAGTAATTAACAGTATTAACAGCTATGAACAGTAGATACAGTGAGTAACAGTAATTCACGGGTATATACATATTATCACTCATAATAACAGTAATTAACAGTATTAACAGCTATGAACAGTAGATACAGTGGTAACAGTAATTCACGGGTATATACATATTATCACTCATAATAACAGTAATTAACAGTATTAACAGCTATGAACAGTAGATACAGTGAGGTAACAGTAATTCACGGGTATATACATATTATCACTCATAATAACAGTAATTAACAGTATTAACAGCTATGAACAGTAGATACAGTGGTAACAGTAATTCACGGGTATATACATATTATCACTCATAATAACAGTAATTAACAGTATTAACAGCTATGAACAGTAGATACAGTGAGTAACAGTAATTCACGGGTATATACATATTATCACTCATAATAACAGTAATTAACAGTATTAACAGCTATGAACAGTAGATACAGTGGTAACAGTAATTCACGGGTATATACATATTATCACTCATAATAACAGTAATTAACAGTATTAACAGCTATGAACAGTAGATACAGTAGTAACAGTAATTCACGGGTATATACATATTATCACTCATAATACAGTAATTAACAGTATTAACAGCTATGAACAGTAGATACAGTGAGGTAACAGTAATTCACGGGTATATACATATTATCACTCATAATAACAGTAATTAACAGTATTAACAGCTATGAACAGTAGATACAGTGGTAACAGTAATTTCACGGGTATATACATATTATCACTCATAATAACAGTAATTAACAGTATTAACAGCTATGAACAGTAGATACAGTGAGTAACAGTAATTCACGGGTATATACATATTATCACTCATATAACAGTAATTAACAGTATTAACAGCTATGAACAGTAGAATACAGTAGGTAACAGTAATTCACGGGTATATACATATTATCACTCATAATAACAGTAATTAACAGTATTAACAGCTATGAACAGTAGATACAGTAGGTAACAGTAATTCACGGGTATATACATATTATCACTCATAATAACAGTAATTAACAGTATTAACAGCTATGAACAGTAGATACAGTGAGTAACAGTAATTCACGGGTATATACATATTATCACTCATAATAACAGTAATTAACAGTATTAACAGCTATGAACAGTAGATACAGTAGGTAACAGTAATTCACGGTATATACATATTATCACTCATAATAACAGTAATTAACAGTATTAACAGCTATGAACAGTAGATACAGTGAGTAACAGTAATTCACGGGTATATACATATTATCACTCATAATAACAGTAATTAACAGTATTAACAGCTATGAACAGTAGATACAGTTGTTAACAGTAATTCACGGGTATATACATATTATCACTCATAATAACAGTAATTAACAGTATTAACAGCTATGAACAGTAGATACAGTAGGTAACAGTAATTCACGGGTATATACATATTATCACTCATAATAACAGTAATTAACAGTATTAACAGCTATGAACAGTAGATACAGTGGTAACAGTAATTCACGGGTATATACATATTATCACTCATAATAACAGTAATTAACAGTATTAACAGCTATGAACAGTAGATACAGTGAGTAACAGTAATTCACGGTATATACATATTAT
Source organism: Ptychodera flava (assembly GCF_041260155.1). Taxonomy (NCBI): domain Eukaryota; kingdom Metazoa; phylum Hemichordata; class Enteropneusta; family Ptychoderidae; genus Ptychodera; species Ptychodera flava. The sequence continues at coordinate 45,585 of NW_027248343.1, forward strand.
CACTCATAATAACAGTAATTAACAGTATTAACAGCTATGAACAGTAGATACAGAGGTAACAGTAATTCACGGGTATATACATATTATCACTCATAATAACAGTAATTAACAGTATTAACAGCTATGAACAGTAATACAGTAGTAACAGTAATTCACGGGTATATACATATTATCACTCATAATAACAGTAATTAACAGTATTAACAGCTATGAACAGTAGATACAGTGAGTAACAGTAATTCACGGGTATATACATATTATCACTCATAATAACAGTAATTAACAGTATTAACAGCTATGAACAGTAGATACAGTGAGTAACAGTAATTCACGGGTATATACATATTATCACTCATAATAACAGTAATTAACAGTATTAACAGCTATGAACAGTAGATACAGTAGTAACAGTAATTCACGGGTATATACATATTATCACTCATAATAACAGTAATTAACAGTATTAACAGCTATGAACAGTAGATACAGTGAGTAACAGTAATTCACGGGTATATACATATTATCACTCATAATAACAGTAATTAACAGTATTAACAGCTATGAACAGTAGATACAGTAGGTAACAGTAATTCACGGGTATATACATATTATCACTCATAATAACAGTAATTAACAGTATTAACAGCTATGAACAGTAGATACAGTAGGTAACAGTAATTCACGGGTATATACATATTATCACTCATAATAACAGTAATTAACAGTATTAACAGCTATGAACAGTAGATACAGTGAGTAACAGTAATTCACGGGTATATACATATTATCACTCATAATAACAGTAATTAACAGTATTAACAGCTATGAACAGTAAATACAGTGAGTAACAGTAATTCACAGGTATATACATATTATCACTCATAATAACAGTAATTAACAGTATTAACAGCTATGAACAGTAGATACAGTGAGTAACAGTAATTCACGGGTATATACATATTATCACTCATAAACAGTAATTAACAGTATTAACAGCTATGAACAGTAGATACAGTGAGTAACAGTAATTCACGGGTATATACATATTATCACTCATAATAACAGTAATTAACAGTATTAACAGCTATGAACAGTAGATACAGTGAGTAACAGTAATTCACGGGTATATACATATTATCACTCATAATAACAGTAATTAACAGTATTAACAGCTATGAACAGTAGATACAGTAGGTAACAGTAATTCACGGGTATATACATATTATCACTCATAATAACAGTAATTAACAGTATTAACAGCTATGAACAGTAGATACAGTGAGTAACAGTAATTCACGGGTATATACATATTATCACTCATAATAACAGTAATTAACAGTATTAACAGCTATGAACAGTAGATACAGTGAGTAACAGTAATTCACGGGTATATACATATTATCACTCATAATAACAGTAATTAACAGTATTAACAGCTATGAACAGTAGATACAGTGAGTAACAGTAATTCACGGGTATATACATATTATCACTCATAATAACAGTAATTAACAGTATTAACAGCTATGAACAGTAGATACAGTGAGTAACAGTAATTCACGGGTATATACATATTATCACTCATAATAACAGTAATTAACAGTATTAACAGCTATGAACAGTAGATACAGTAGGTAACAGTAATTCACGGGTATATACATATTATCACTCATAAAACAGTAATTAACAGTATTAACAGCTATGAACAGTAAATACAGTAGTAACAGTAATTCACGGGTATATACATATTATCACTCATAATAACAGTAATTAACAGTATTAACAGCTATGAACAGTAGATACAGTGGTAACAGTAATTCACGGTATATACATATTATCACTCATAATAACAGTAATTAACAGTATTAACAGCTATGAACAGTAGATACAGTGGTAACAGTAATTCACGGGTATATACATATTATCACTCATAATAACAGTAATTACAGTATTAACAGCTATGAACAGTAATACAGTGAGTAACAGTAATTCACGGGTATATACATATTATCACTCATAATAACAGTAATTAACAGTATTAACAGCTATGAACAGTAGATACAGTAGGTAACAGTAATTCACGGGTATATACATATTATCACTCATAATAACAGTAATTAACAGTATTAACAGCTATGAACAGTAGATACAGTGAGTAACAGTAATTCACGGGTATATACATATTATCACTCATAATAACAGTAATTAACAGTATTAACAGCTATGAACAGTAGATACAGTAGGTAACAGTAATTCACGGGTATATACATATTATCACTCATAATAACAGTAATTAACAGTATTAACAGCTATGAACAGTAGATACAGTGAGTAACAGTAATTCACGGGTATATACATATTATCACTCATAATAACAGTAATTAACAGTATTAACAGCTATGAACAGTAGATACAGTGAGTAACAGTAATTCACGGGTATATACATATTATCACTCATAATAACAGTAATTAACAGTATTAACAGCTATGAACAGTAGATACAGTAGGTAACAGTAATTCACGGGTATATACATATTATCACTCATAATAACAGTAATTAACAGTATTAACAGCTATGAACAGTAGATACAGTAGAGTAACAGTAATTCACGGTATATACATATTATCACTCATAATAACAGTAATTAACAGTATTAACAGCTATGAACAGTAGATACAGTAGGTAACAGTAATTCACGGTATATACATATTATCACTCATAATAACAGTAATTAACAGTATTAACAGCTATGAACAGTAGATACAGTGAGTAACAGTAATTCACGGGTATATACATATTATCACTCATAATAACAGTAATTAACAGTATTAACAGCTATGAACAGTAGATACAGTAGGTAACAGTAATTCACGGGTATATACATATTATCACTCATAATAACAGTAATTAACAGTATTAACAGCTATGAACAGTAGATACAGTGAGTAACAGTAATTCACGGGTATATACATATTATCACTCATAATAACAGTAATTAACAGTATTAACAGCTATGAACAGTAGATACAGTGAGTAACAGTAATTCACGGGTATATACATATTATCACTCATAATAACAGTAATTAACAGTATTAACAGCTATGAACAGTAGATACAGTGAGTAACAGTAATTCACGGGTATATACATATTATCACTCATAATAACAGTAATTAACAGTATTAACAGCTATGAACAGTAGATACAGTGAGTAACAGTAATTCACGGGTATATACATATTATCACTCATAATAACAGTAATTAACAGTATTAACAGCTATGAACAGTAGATACAGTAGGTAACAGTAATTCACGGGTATATACATATTATCACTCATAATAACAGTAATTAACAGTATTAACAGCTATGAACAGTAGATACAGTGAGTAACAGTAATTCACGGGTATATACATATTATCACTCATAATAACAGTAATTAACAGTATTAACAGCTATGAACAGTAGATACAGTAGGTAACAGTAATTCACGGGTATATACATATTATCACTCATAATAACAGTAATTAACAGTATTAACAGCTATGAACAGTAGATACAGTGAGTAACAGTAATTCAAGGGTATATACATATTATCACTCATAATAACAGTAATTAACAGTATTAACAGCTATGAACAGTAGATACAGTGAGGTAACAGTAATTCACGGGTATATACATATTATCACTCATAATAACAGTAATTAACAGTATTAACAGCTATGAACAGTAGATACAGTGAGGTAACAGTAATTCACGGGTATATACATATTATCACTCATAATTACAGTAATTAACAGTATTAACAGCTATGAACAGTAGATACAGTGAGTAACAGTAATTCACGGGTATATACATATTATCACTCATAATAACAGTAATTAACAGTATTAACAGCTATGAACGTAGATACAGTGAGTAACAGTAATTCACGGGTATATACATATTATCACTCATAATAACAGTAATTAACAGTATTAACAGCTATGAACAGTAGATACAGTGAGTAACAGTAATTCACGGGTATATACATATTATCACTCATAATAACAGTAATTAACAGTATTAACAGCTATGAACAGTAGATACAGTGAGTAACAGTAATTCACGGGTATATACATATTATCACTCATAATAACAGTAATTAACAGTATTAACAGCTATGAACAGTAGATACAGTGAGTAACAGTAATTCACGGGTATATACATATTATCACTCATAATAACAGTAATTAACAGTATTAACAGCTATGAACAGTAGATACAGTAGGTAACAGTAATTCACGGGTATATACATATTATCACTGATAATAACAGTAATTAACAGTATTAACAGCTATGACAGTAGATACAGTAGTAACAGTAATTCACGGTATATACATATTATCACTCATAATAACAGTAATTAACAGTATTAACAGCTATGAACAGTAGATACAGTGAGTAACAGTATTCACGGGTATATACATATTATCACTCATAATAACAGTAATTAACAGTATTAACAGCTATGAACAGTAGATAAAGAGAAAAACAGTAATTCAAGAGTATATCATCATATACATAATACACATCACTAATAACAGTAATAACAGTATTAACAGCTATGAACAGTAGATACAGTAGGTAACAGTAATTCACGGGTATATACATATTATCACTCATAATAACAGTAATTAACAGTATTAACAGCTATGAACAGTAGATACAGTGAGTAACAGTAATTCACGGGTATATACATATTATCACTCATAATAACAGTAATTAACAGTATTAACAGCTATGAACAGTAGATACAGTGAGTAACAGTAATTCACGGGTATATACATATTATCACTCATAATAACAGTAATTAACAGTATTAACAGCTATGAACAGTAATACAGTGAGTAACAGTAATTCACGGGTATATACATATTATCACTCATAATAACAGTAATTAACAGTATTAACAGCTATGAACAGTAGATACAAGGTAACAGTAATTCACGGGTATATACATATTATCACTCATAATAACAGTAATTAACAGTATTAACAGCTATGAACAGTAGATACAGTGAGTAACAGTAATTCACGGGTATATACATATTATCACTCATAATAACAGTAATTAACAGTATTAACAGCTATGAACAGTAGATACAGTGGTAACAGTAATTCACGGGTAATACATATTATCACTCATAATAACAGTAATTAACAGTATTAACAGCTATGAACAGTAGATACAGTGAGTAACAGTAATTCACGGGTATATACATATTATCACTCATAATAACAGTAATTAACAGTATTAACAGCTATGAACAGTAATACAGTAGGTAACAGTAATTCACGGTATATACATATTATCACTCATAATAACAGTAATTAACAGTATTAACAGCTATGAACAGTAGATACAGTGAGTAACAGTAATTCACGGGTATATACATATTATCACTCATAATAACAGTAATTAACAGTATTAACAGCTATGAACAGTAGATACAGTGAGTAACAGTAATTCACGGGTATATACATATTATCACTCATAATAACAGTAATTAACAGTATTAACAGCTATGAACAGTAGATACAGTGAGTAACAGTAATTCACGGGTATATACATATTATCACTCATAATAACAGTAATTAACAGTATTAACAGCTATGAACAGTAGATACAGTGAGTAACAGTAATTCACGGGTATATACATATTATCACTCATAATAACAGTAATTAACAGTATTAACAGCTATGAACAGTAGATACAGTGAGTAACAGTAATTCACGGGTATATACATATTATCACTCATAATAACAGTAATTAACAGTATTAACAGCTATGAACAGTAGATACAGTGAGTAACAGTAATTCACGGGTATATACATATTATCACTCATAATAACAGTAATTAACAGTATTAACAGCTATGAACAGTAGATACAGTGAGTAACAGTAATTCACGGGTATATACATATTATCACTCATAATAACAGTAATTAACAGTATTAACAGCTATGAACAGTAGATACAGTGAGTAACAGTAATTCACGGGTATATACATATTATCACTCATAATAACAGTAATTAACAGTATTAACAGCTATGAACAGTAGATACAGTAGTAACAGTAATTCACGGGTATATACATATTATCACTCATAATAACAGTAATTAACAGTATTAACAGCTATGAACAGTAGATACAGTAGGTAACAGTAATTCACGGGTATATACATATTATCACTCATAATAACAGTAATTAACAGTATTAACAGCTATGAACAGTAGATACAGTGAGTAACAGTAATTCACGGGTATATACATATTATCACTCATAATAACAGTAATTAACAGTATTAACAGCTATGAACAGTAGATACAGTAGGTAACAGTAATTCACGGGTATATACATATTATCACTCATAATAACAGTAATTAACAGTATTAACAGCTATGAACAGTAGATACAGTGAGTAACAGTAATTCACGGGTATATACATATTATCACTCATAATAACAGTAATTAACAGTATTAACAGCTATGAACAGTAGATACAGTGAGTAACAGTAATTCACGGGTATATACATATTATCACTCATAATAACAGTAATTAACAGTATTAACAGCTATGAACAGTAGATACAGTGAGTAACAGTAATTCACGGGTATATACATATTATCACTCATAATAACAGTAATTAACAGTATTAACAGCTATGAACAGTAGATACAGTGGTAACAGTAATTCACGGGTATATACATATTATCACTCATAATAACAGTAATTAACAGTATTAACAGCTATGAACAGTAGATACAGTGAGTAACAGTAATTCACGGGTATATACATATTATCACTCATAATAACAGTAATTAACAGTATTACAGCTATGAACAGTAGATACAGTAGGTAACAGTAATTCACGGGTATATACATATTATCACTCATAATAACAGTAATTAACAGTATTAACAGCTATGAACAGTAGATACAGTGGTAACAGTAATTCACGGGTATATACATATTATCACTCATAATAACAGTAATTAACAGTATTAACAGCTATGAACAGTAGATACAGTGAGTAACAGTATTCACGGGTATATACATATTATCACTCATAATAACAGTAATTAACAGTATTAACAGCTATGAACAGTAGATACAGTGAGTAACAGTAATTCACGGGTATATACATATTATCACTCATAATAACAGTAATTAACAGTATTAACAGCTATGAACAGTAGATACAGTGAGTAACAGTAATTCACGGGTATATACATATTATCACTCATAATAACAGTAATTAACAGTATTAACAGCTATGAACAGTAGATACAGTGAGTAACAGTAATTCACGGGTATATACATATTATCACTCATAATAACAGTAATTAACAGTATTAACAGCTATGAACAGTAGATACAGTGAGTAACAGTAATTCACGGGTATATACATATTATCACTCATAATAACAGTAATTAACAGTATTAACAGCTATGAACAGTAGATACAGTAGGTAACAGTAATTCACGGGTATATACATATTATCACTCATAATAACAGTAATTAACAGTATTAACAGCTATGAACAGTAGATACAGTGAGTAACAGTAATTCACGGGTATATACATATTATCACTCATAATAACAGTAATTAACAGTATTAACAGCTATGAACAGTAGATACAGTAGGTAACAGTAATTCACGGGTATATACATATTATCACTCATAATAACAGTAATTAACAGTATTAACAGCTATGAACAGTAGATACAGTGAGTAACAGTAATTCACGGGTATATACATATTATCACTCATAATAACAGTAATTAACAGTATTAACAGCTATGAACAGTAGATACAGTGAGTAACAGTAATTCACGGTATATACATATTATCACTCATAATAACAGTAATTAACAGTATTAACAGCTATGAACAGTAGATACAGTAGAGTAACAGTAATTCACGGGTATATACATATTATCACTCATAATAACAGTAATTAACAGTATTAACAGCTATGAACAGTAGATACAGTAGGTAACAGTAATTCACGGGTATATACATATTATCACTCATAATAACAGTAATTAACAGTATTAACAGCTATGAACAGTAGATACAGTAGTAACAGTAATTCACGGGTATATACATATTATCACTCATAATAACAGTAATTAACAGTATTAACAGCTATGAACAGTAGATACAGTAGGTAACAGTAATCACGGGTATATACATATTATCACTCATAATAACAGTAATTAACAGTATTAACAGCTATGAACAGTAGATACAGTGAGTAACAGTAATTCACGGGTATATACATATTATCACTCATAATAACAGTAATTAACAGTATTAACAGCTATGAACAGTAGATACAGTAGGTAACAGTAATTCACGGGTATATACATATTATCACTCATAATAACAGTAATTAACAGTATTAACAGCTATGAACAGTAGATACAGTGAGTAACAGTAATTCACGGGTATATACATATTATCACTCATAATAACAGTAATTAACAGTATTAACAGCTATGAACAGTAGATACAGTGAGTAACAGTAATTCACGGGTATATACATATTATCACTCATAATAACAGTAATTAACAGTATTAACAGCTATGAACAGTAGATACAGTGAGTAACAGTAATTCACGGGTATATACATATTATCACTCATAATAACAGTAATTAACAGTATTAACAGCTATGAACAGTAGATACAGTAGGTAACAGTAATTCACGGGTATATACATATTATCACTCATAATAACAGTAATTAACAGTATTAACAGCTATGAACAGTAGATACAGTGAGTAACAGTAATTCACGGGTATATACATATTATCACTCATAATAACAGTAATTAACAGTATTAACAGCTATGAACAGTAGATACAGTGAGTAACAGTAATTCACGGGTATATACATATTATCACTCATAATAACAGTAATTAACAGTATTAACAGCTATGAACAGTAGATACAGTGAGTAACAGTAATTCACGGGTATATACATATTATCACTCATAATAACAGTAATTAACAGTATTAACAGCTATGAACAGTAGATACAGTAGTAACAGTAATTCACGGGTATATACATATTATCACTCATAATAACAGTAATTAACAGTATTAACAGCTATGAACAGTAGATACAGTGAGTAACAGTAATTCACGGGTATATACATATTATCACTCATAATAACAGTAATTAACAGTATTAACAGCTATGAACAGTAGATACAGTGAGTAACAGTAATTCACGGGTATATACATATTATCACTCATAATAACAGTAATTAACAGTATTAACAGCTATGAACAGTAGATACAGTGAGTAACAGTAATTCACGGGTATATACATATTATCACTCATATAACAGTAATTAACAGTATTAACAGCTATGAACAGTAGATACAGTAGGTAACAGTAATTCACGGGTATATACATATTATCACTCATAATAACAGTAATTAACAGTATTAACAGCTATGAACAGTAGATACAGTGAGTAACAGTAATTCACGGGTATATACATATTATCACTCATAATAACAGTAATTAACAGTATTAACAGCTATGAACAGTAGATACAGTGAGTAACAGTAATTTCACGGGTATATACATATTATCACTCATAATAACAGTAATTAACAGTATTAACAGCTATGAACAGTAGATACAGTGAGTAACAGTAATTCACGGGTATATACATATTATCACTCATAATAACAGTAATTAACAGTATTAACAGCTATGAACAGTAGATACAGTGAGTAACAGTAATTCACGGGTATATACATATTATCACTCATAATAACAGTAATTAACAGTATTAACAGCTATGAACAGTAGATACAGTAGTAACAGTAATTCACGGGTATATACATATTATCACTCATAATAACAGTAATTAACAGTATTAACAGCTATGAACAGTAGATACAGTGAGTAACAGTAATTCACGGGTATATACATATTATCACTCATAATAACAGTAATTAACAGTATTAACAGCTATGAACAGTAGATACAGTGAGTAACAGTAATTCACGGGTATATACATATTATCACTCATAATAACAGTATTAACAGTATTAACAGCTATGAACAGTAGATACAGTGAGTAACAGTAATTCACGGGTATATACATATTATCACTCATAATAACAGTAATTAACAGTATTAACAGCTATGAACAGTAGATACAGTGAGTAACAGTAATTCAGGGTATATACATATTATCACTCATAATAACAGTAATTAACAGTATTAACAGCTATGAACAGTAGATACAGTGAGTAACAGTAATTCACGGGTATATACATATTATCACTCATAATAACAGTAATTAACAGTATTAACAGCTATGAACAGTAGATACAGTGAGTAACAGTAATTCACGGGTATATACATATTATCACTCATAATAACAGTAATTAACAGTATTAACAGCTATGAACAGTAGATACAGTGAGTAACAGTAATTCACGGGTATATACATATTATCACTCATAATAACAGTAATTAACAGTATTAACAGCTATGAACAGTAGATACAGTGAGTAACAGTAATTCACGGGTATATACATATTATCACTCATAATAACAGTAATTAACAGTATTAACAGCTATGAACAGTAGATACAGTGAGGTAACAGTAATTCACGGGTATATACATATTATCACTCATAATAACAGTAATTAACAGTATTAACAGCTATGAACAGTAGATACAGTGAGTAACAGTAATTCACGGGTATATTATATTATCACTCATAATAACAGTAATTAACAGTATTAACAGCTATGAACAGTAGATACAGTGAGTAACAGTAATTCACGGGTATATACATATTATCACTCATAATAACAGTAATAACAGTATTACAGCTATGAACAGTAGATACAGTAGGTAACAGTAATTCACGGGTATATACATATTATCACTCATAATAACAGTAATTAACAGTATTAACAGCTATGAACAGTAGATACAGTGAGTAACAGTAATTCACGGGTATATACATATTATCACTCATAATAACAGTAATTAACAGTATTAACAGCTATGAACAGTAGATACAGTGAGTAACAGTAATTCACGGGTATATACATATTATCACTCATAATAACAGTAATTAACAGTATTAACAGCTATGAACAGTAGATACAGTAGGTAACAGTAATTCACGGGTATATACATATTATCACTCATAATAACAGTAATTAACAGTATTAACAGCTATGAACAGTAGATACAGTGAGTAACAGTAATTCACGGGTATATACATATTATCACTCATAATAACAGTAATTAACAGTATTAACAGCTATGAACAGTAGATACAGTGGTAACAGTAATTCACGGGTATATACATATTATCACTCATAATACACGAATAACAGTATTAACAGCTATGAACAGTAAATACCGTAGGTAAAATAATCCACGGTATATACCAAATAACAAGAAATAGCGATAGTACATCATTATATACTATACAATCATTAATATTAATGAGCTTATGAATATTAATGATGATCGTTAATATTAATGAAGACGCCATCTTGTTACATGTTACATGGAGCCATTACCCCAAATCTACCCACCGGGACAATTTGCGCGTGCGCAGTACCGCCAGAATTAAAACATTGCGTGTCATTGGTTAGATTTGTAATGCAGTGATAAGGTCTTTAGATAATTTCAAACTAAGTGAATCACCTGTTTTTATAGTTTAAACTACAAATGAACAAAAATTATCCCTCAAATTGGTTCCCAAGCGAAAACTATTATGACAGTTGGATGTTGAACGAAGTGACACTGACCCTTGACCTTTGTGAGAGCCAACGGCAATGCGTGTTGCATACGGTACCATTCACCATACAAACATGGCGGATGCAGTAAACAACAAGGAACGATATCGTCGATCAACTACAAGAAAAACGATCACTGTTTTACCTTTGCCATTTGAAAAGCCCACATAAAGGATTACAACGAATGACAAGATGGCGATGGAACAGCAACGATGACATAGTGTTTCGCAAGCTCAGAAGCAGCCATCGGTGACAACGTGTCTCTTCATATCGAAGCTTCAATATGGTTCAGAAACAGCTGGTGATCGTACGCGTTGTACGCGTGGCACAGTGCAGTGATACGCCTTCGTCGTCACCTGGAAACGGCATTTGCAGCGATGTGCATACCGAAATTCCACATAACGAAATGATAACCAGTTATTACGAGTTTATGATGGTATAACAGCAAACTGACATTGACAACAACTCTGAACTAGATGATTGCGAGAGTGAAGTGGTCGGAGAGGCAAATGCAGAACTGGAACGCGGAAGTACTGGTGCATGGTGACTACCGATAGTGGAGCAGCTTTCAACGCCATTGATTCTCACGTAAGTAGTCCAATATTTTGATATGTTGCATATTCTTTTGCGTGATTAAAAATAACTATTCACATCCTAAATTCTTTAAATCAATTGCTCAGTCACCCCTCACTTTTAATACTTTCCCATCTACTTTCCATACACTGTGTTTTCTCAGCAAAAATTAAAAAGGTATTGAACTGTAGATGCGTGTGTTATTTGCCCTAAATTATTTATGTTCGGACAGCATAGTTTGTTTCTAAATGCGTGAATGGACTGAATTTGATAGAGTCAATTGCAAAAATCAACCATCTACTGCACAGAGTATTGATTGACATAATTGGTAACTGGTCATTTGGACCCCTGGTCATTTGGACCCAAGTCAATTGGACCCCTACCAAAGTCAATTGGACCCCAACCCCAAGTCAATTGGACCCCCAACCCAAGTCAATTGGACCCCCAACCCAAGTCAATTGGACCCCCAACCCAAGTCAATTGGACCCTAAAGAAATCATACTTATCTGTCTAACTAATCTCCCCTAACAATATTTTTCAGTCTTCATCCCGTTCATCCGTAGGAAACGTGCAGATCTTCATTTAGCTGCAGCAGATCGGTTTCAGAGCTGTGACAGCTCAAACCAGCTTTAATGCAGATCTGCACAGAGCGTTTGGAGCTGTCATTTGTCTGCTGCAGATTCGAGTGTCTCTGGAAGACGAAATGCAGACTTGTGCAGCTCTTGGCCGATCGGTCAACAGCCGTTATGCAGCTCAAAATCGTTCGAAGTAAAACTTTGTTGACACTACAATTGTCACAGCTCTACGGCAGCTCGAAACAGTTCACTGGCAGCAAAACATGAGGTATACATCGTACGTATAGTTGAGTTTTCGTTTCTAGTAGAGTGAAGTTATAAGGACGGTCAGATATTTAATGAGTTCAGTCCATTTTCAAATTAAAATTTGCGTGCGTCCGTTTTGCGATCTCGGCTCAGAAAATTGATCGAGTACGCGTGTACGTGTACATGTATTCTATCAGCATAATCCTATGGGCATACTATATGTATGCACACATATAAAAACGCCGGGAAAGCCCTGTGCATCAATGAGAAGTTGCCTTATAATTATCAACGTGTCTTCCTCAGAATCATTGTTCATTCGATGTTAAGCTGTGCTCCGTTTTACCTTTGATATTTGTAGGTCCGAGCACCGCTACTTTTGCTACTCCCCACAGGTCCGAACATCAAATCATAGACCCTTGAGAAAAACGTGTACGTTGCATGTTGTTGTTGGTTAGGCTGCATCACGCATGATGACGTCATTTATCATGTGAAAAGTTGTCCGCGATTGGTCAGATTCGCTAAATGACCCAGGTCACGCAGGTCAAAGTGTTAGCGGCAAGACACATCGACCGTTAATCTACACGTATTGAATTAGCTTCAGGGTTACTCTGTCATATTTCTTTGCTAAACTTTGGATGAAATTTCGCCGAAAACGGTATCCAAACTCTGATAAAATGGTAGCAAATTGAACGAGTATACTTGGCGACATATTCAACGTACCAAAGGTCTCGCCGTCGGGAGACATGACGTCAAACCATGGATATATTGCCTGCAATTGCAAACAGCATTGCAAACCGCATACCGATCCCAATGGTACTATTATAGGTAAGTTACTTTGACATATCTCCTTCATATGCGGTTTTTATTTGTACAGACTTTTCTGAAGATTACATTCGGTATATCGAGGATATCTAGTTGCTTCAAAGTTCAAGCCAGGCATCAGTAAAACTGCCGATTTGCAATGTACGGTTCAAGAAGACAGGGTGCTGAAATAATATAACAGTCAATCCAACACAATTGTCATCAATAAAATTGCCGATTTTCGATCACCATGTAATCAGTGTTTCATCTAGGCTTTTGATCTGCTTCATGAAAATGCTGTTGAAACAATATACCACGCGTAAATTTACCGTACGCTGATTTTGCATATGAAAGCCTGCCAGTTGAGAGTTACGTGTACGTTCACAAAGTTCATTGCCCTCGCCCGATACGGTTTCTGTGTCACATTATCTCTGTATGATTGAGAAAAGGAGACAAACTGAAGTTTTTATGCATTGTATGGATGTCCATAACACTCTGAAAATAATTCTGATAGCAAAATCGACACGAACAATCGGACTATAATTGTCACAGAAACGTGTTCAGTGCAGACGGCATGCAATGAAAGTCACAAGCAAACTGTGCTGGCAGTGTCATGGCCCACACAATGGGTCCTGTTTTTGAATTCAGTGAACAGACAAACTTATTTTTCGGGGCAAATAAACCCGTACAAGTTACAAGTTAAGTTCCCAAAATTTTAAAATCCCCTCGAAATCGGGACCAATCCCCCCACCCTGGTGTAGTATCCTAGATGAAACACTGTAATATGGTTGTCTTTGCCAGCCTGCTGCCTTGCTTCACTTTCTTTTTCATCGACAGGCCCTAACTGGCGTATTGATAAGTTCGCTAATGTAAATTCTCACTGGATTTTAAAAGCTACGTGAACCTTTTGTCTGCACTTAAGCAGTGCACTGTAAATCATATATTTTCACATTTCAGTAACTTGTGTTTCTCATTCTTCTATCATTTCAGAGTTCATCTGTGACTTAAGGCTTCACGTTGAAGGAAAACTTCACAGTTTTACACTATAAAAGTATCAAAAACGCGAGCGATTAAATTTAGAGCGTAGCCCTACATGTAGCGATTGTGTCGTTTCAGCATGGAAATCCCTTGGTTTGAGTGAGTAAACAGAATTTGTAAACATGTTTGCTGCAAAGTGATTTTACATAAAGTAACACTTTTATTTCCCATGGTCCATCTGGGAGAATAGTATCTATTTAAATTACACCCTCGCGATTTTGTTTCTCATTAAATGCCAAAACAAATGTGTATTGCTTGATATATAGTTTGATGTCCTTTCCATATAGAGGATCTCAATTTCATTACTACTACTGGTATTTGTTCAAAGCTTCCTATATTTATTCTATACATCAGAATAACTTTTGTTGGAATTGATAAGTACTGGAAATATTTAATAAACTACAAGAACTTTGATCTATTTTACAATGCTGAGATTAACTCTTCACAATTTCTCAGAAGAAGTTTGATTCATCAAACAATGCTGAGGTAAGCATCTCACAATATCTCCAACATCAGTTGTTCATGACAGTAAACTTGGACTAGTTTGTACTAGTTTTGATATAACATTATGCTAGCTTCATAAAGGTTTTAGACCTTTTTCCTCTGTTGTATTCAATGCAATTTTTCCCGTAACCTTTAGTAATAAATGAGTGTTTCTTCATCCTACATCAGGTGTTATCTTTTTTTACTCTCGTGTGAGCTAGTTCACTGGTATGGTAACTTTGATGAGGTGTGTCACATTTATCTAACAGGGTGACGAGGATCTCCAGCTGCTTGTGTTGTATTGTTGTGAGCCATTGAAGTGAGCATGACATGAGGTAGAAATAAATATATTTTTGTGTGTGCAAATAAAATATGACCAATTACATGCAGTATGATAATGGTGAATGAGCAATGTCCATTTTGAGCTGTTATATGTCTTCAAGTGGTCTAATATGAGCTGCTGTATGTCTGCAGGTCAAAAGTCATGGGCTGAAAGTTGTCTGCAATGAGCTGTGGCATGTCTGCAGGTCAAAAGTCATGGGCTGAAAGTTGTCTGCTATGAGCTGCTGTATGTCTGCAGGTCAAAAGTCACGGGCTGCATTTGAGCTGTCATGTGTATGTCATTGATCTGCATACCATGCCCCATGAGCTGCAATTTGCAGCTCAAAGCTAATTATATATGCACAAAATCAGACCATTTGCAGATATCTGCAAGTGATCTGCTACAGCCGAGCTGCGAAGATCAGCAACAGCCATCTGGCAGGTCTGCAGGTTTGGTAAGGGATTGTGTTGCTTTGTCAGTATATAGCTCAAAATTACACAACCAATAATTGAAGATTTTCAATTTAGACATTGTTATTTGCCAATGTACAGAATGTAGAAATAGGAAAATCTGCCTTGCAGTAGACTAAACAAAGGACACAATTTAAGAGAAGTCATATTTTGTTTAATAGTGTTATTGTAAAGCTTATTGAATTACACAATTGTACATGCATATTAAAGGTATTGAACTGTAGATGCGTGTGTTATTTGCCCTAAATTATTTATGTTCGGACAGCATGTTTGTTCTAAATGCGTGAATGGACTGAATTTGATTAAAATATATACAACTATTGGGGGGCATTTATAATAATATGAAGCTTTGCAGAACATGCAGTATACAGATAATTTATTGCTTTATATTCTTTATTGTAGAGGAGAAGGCAAACATAGTGGTCTGCAATATTTAAGACACTACAGAATCATACCAAACACATACAAGCTGATGTCCTGGACGAAAAGCTGTACAAGAAGCATCTTCAAGCAGATGGATTCTTCATCCAAACTGATGATGAAAAGAAAAACCAGGAGCTACATGTCTCTTTTCAAATCAACTTTGATGGTGTAGCACTTTTCTGTTCATAAAAATTCAGTGTTTGGCCTGTTTACATTGTTGTGAATGATCTCCCTCAAGAAAGGTACGGAATGCTACTGAATTTACGGGTAATATCCTAAGTACAGGCTATTTCTGCTTGACCACGTTACTTACAAATTTTTTTCATTGTGTACAACAAGTATGAAGGTAAGTGCATACTTTATTGTCCCAATCCAGTTTTCTGTTCAGATGTGTGTGTTTGCAAAAGGGTAGAACATCTTGCTGTCATAAATCAATTTGAAGAGATGAAAGAAAAAATTGTGACTGACAGTCTTTTCACTGTTCCATTCCACATATTTAACTTTTACATAAAGAAAAACAAGCAGTTGTGGCCATCCCTGTAAGCCAAATTTTATGAGGTAATGGTTTCTGTTGCTACACTCAACAAAGATTGTAACTTTGTTTGTCACGTTCCTAATACATTTGAAAAAGACTGATTTGGACCATGCAATGTGCCTGATTTAAAATTAAATAAAGATGAATTTACTGTATATTAAATATTTTGTAGATGCAGTTTTATTTAATATCAGTGTTTCATCTAGGATGGCATCAACAGGGGGGGGGTCCCCCTTTACCAGAAAATTTAGGGGGATTTCACCAGTTCATGCATGTGTTTTACCTGTATCTCTAAGGTGTGACTGGTGCCATTTCATGGGGGCAGGTCCCCCCTTGACAAAATACTGGGGTGCCAACATGTCAGCTGAGGGGAATCCCCCTGTCCCCCTCTCTAGATGAAACACTGTAAAAAAATCATGCATGATTGCAAACAATGATATAGTTTTTGAAGTGCAGTTCTTGTGTAAGAAGAACACAAAATTAGAACACTTTGTCATCATGCTATTTCATAGTTATGCGAAGGCAAGTTGTGTCAGCTCTATATGTAGTCTCCTGGATGAAATGGTTGAGCATTAAAGAACATGTGAATACCACAAGTTGGCACAAGCAATGTGTGAAATAGATGTTGCTGTCTCAATCTGTGGCAATTTCACTCCCTGATTTCAGAAGTCAGTTAGCCATCCAGTCGGAGTGTACACTTGAAGCGTACCCATACTATCCATATATCTGACTTAGACTCTGCTGTAATTTTCTTCGCAATTTCTGACTCAGACTGCAGTTATCTGCTTAGAGTGCACAGTTAAGTTTAGACTCTGTAATGATGAACTCTGGCACAGACCATGGCTATTGCAAAGTTATGTAGGTTTCGCATAGCCTTGGAACTGTTGACAATTCTAACCTTACACTCTCATGAAGATTTGCAGCACAATTGTAGGGACTGAGCGTACTCGGACACTACAAACTACTTCTTGGGGCAGCTTCGTTCAAATTTTTCTTACCTGAGGCATGTGCAGTAGGATTCAAGTATACGCATTTACTACAAATTTTTCCAAAATGATACTTTTCACAGGGTCTGAGTATACATTACATCTACTTTCCAGTATGTTTTTTTGGTAAGGGCATCTTTCCGATCTGGACTCGGTCGCTTAACGGGACAAATATGCCGAGCACGTCCCCAATATAGTCCTAATGCAGTCAATGAAACTCCTATAATTCCTAAAACAAGATAACATTTATTATACCAGCTATCACATTGTTGTGGTGGGCTAGGTAAGCTGTCACAGTCTACCTCAGTCATTGCTATCGATTGACGCTTCTTCTTTTTGTTTTGCCTGTTCCATTCTGCTAGTCGCTTCCCTGCAGCCACTCTCCCTGGATGTTTCGTCGGTAATGTAATTTTCTCTATATTGCGCTGTGGCTCCGTTCCGGTAGGGTTCCGAATGGTAGTCGTCAGAGGTGACGGAGTCCCTGGCGGAGACGTTTCTGTTTGCTGAGTCGGTGTTGGAACCGTTTGCTGAGTCGGTGTTGGAACCGTTTGGGGTGCTTGCGAAGTTGAATCCATTTATTTCGGGTATTATATTTAACCCGATTTTTTTAAAATCTACATGTTTACCCGTAATTAAACCGGTGGAAACTAGAGCAAGTATGGGCCCCCACGTGTAGGCTATCCGTCCTGATAATCGTTTTATTTCACTGTTTACTATTAAATCCTTTTTAAGATCAGTGGCATAGTTTGTTCGATCATCGATTGGAACTACCTGACTGATTGCACGGGCTCCTAGATCTATGAAACTTTGAGTGATGGTATCACTTATAAGAGAACTGTATTTCGCTTCGTACATTTTGAAGGCTTTAATTACAGTCTCATCTTTCCACGTTTCTACGTCCACAACTGAAATCTCCTTACCAAAAATAACTTGCTTTGACCACTTGCGATGACACAGAGTATTTTTTCACGTTTCGTCTCTATTATGGATTGAGCGTCCGATGCTGCGGTTGGCCCTTCTGAATTCCTGTTCCGATAGGGCGCTGTCGTATTTGCTGCCGATGACTTTATTAAATTCTCCATTGTTTGCAGTATGTTATCTATTCTTAGTAAAAAATAAAAAATCTTTCGGAACCTGAATCCGAAATATAGTATTAACATAGTCTGGAATGTTAGTGTTGTTCCGATAGGGATTCCGAAGTATGAAAAATTCTCCTCCATTAAAATCTATCTGTATATAGAAACACGAATCATGAGTACAGACCTATTCCCGGTTGCTTTTCAATTGAATAAGACGAGCGTACCGACAGTACAGCATGCTGATATTCCTCCTCAACCGAACGGGGGAGTAAAACCTATTCTCATGGACTTAGAAATATATGTAACGCCGACAGATAAATTTACTTTTCATCCGCGGGATGTGTTCAAAGATAACGTAATCACTCATCGATCAGCAAAAGAAAGTAATGTCTGGTTGGGCGGCCCGCACATGAAATACTGGGACCAGCAATTAAATTTCGCCGTATGGTGCAGCACTACTGGTTGCGGTATATCATTCGCCCATCTCTTCGATAAGAAATATCCGCCACAAATACGATCATTCTGCCGTTTTCATGTATACTTTACAATACGTCGGATCCTTCATGAAATGGGCGTTGCACTTCCAGACGATACGATCTTCAAAGCCGGCGACAATCCATACAATCTCGTCCAATATGAACTTCTATGTACAGAATTTGGAAATATAAGTCCCACGAAGTCTGACTTTCGTTATCGTTTCGGTCAAAACTCAGGTCTTGGATATGGTTATATATATTACACTAATCGTGGCCCCGTTCGACAGCCAAAAGCAATATACAATGGTCATGACTTTTTCCTCTCCGCCGACGGAGGCGTTTATTACACACATACAATTTTTGGAAAGAAAAGCATGTACTGGCCCGACAAAGACAGACCACACTATTATTTCTTCCGAAATGATGGATCGGAGGGTCAATATAATAGTTTCATCCCTCTGAAGGGAGACTCGGGACTAACAAAGGCCGGTCTCGCCCGCCTCAATGAAAGCCTTGAAGCCTACGTATATTGCATACTCGGCGCACAAGCAAATATTCGCAGTACCATAGTGGGCGATACTGGCAGTGCAGAGCAAGTCCGAAAAGAATTCGGCGTTCTCCTCGAAGATGAAATTCGTAATACTGACAAAGTAATCAGTTATAGGCGATATCAAGACACAATAATGAATACTGCTGTCAAACTTCTTGTCTCTTGCCGTCTGAGATGGTTATTCTTTCGGGCCCGGCAATCGCAGGTTATAATAATGAATTGCAATACGCAACTGAATCTATGACCTTTGGGGTGAATGCTGATACAAATACGGAAATTCTAGAAAGTGCTAAACATGAGATGGAAGGGGAAGAGGATGCCGTGAAGTG
>NW_027248344.1:0-58775 GCF_041260155.1 Ptychodera flava
CTTAACATATATTTAATATTTGTAAGAAAACTTTTATATCTGAACGGGGAAACTTTATTTTTGGGGTAACTGTTTTTAAAAACTTTTAACAAAAACAACTTTAACTTTAAAAAATAACTTTAACTTTGAACAAAATATCTGTTTCTCAAAAGCGTTTTTTATTCGAAAAGAAGTAAAATTGTTCACAGCAAGAGTTGAAGATTTTTGCTAAGCGCGAACTGAGTTACTTAAATGACATAACCTTATGTCTTTAGAGCAGAAAACTTAAATTCTTAAAGAAAAGTTTTATTTTTCCAAGAGTAAAATTAATTTCTTTATGGAAAAAAGATTTTCTCAGAGCAGCAAATTGAAATACAGAGAATAAAACTTTTTCTCATGGCGAGAAATTATTTTCTGAAGACAACAAAACTAATTCTTTCAAGATATATTTCTACATATGAGTGTGGTTTAAGAATTTGGTAAAACTGAACTGAGAAAGAACGAAAAAGGAAGGATGAAAAAGTCAAACTTACTTTTCTTCAGAGCGAAATTTATTTCTGAGAGGAGAAATATTTCATGTGAGGGCGCAATTACCTGTAATGCATCAAAACTCTTTCTAGCGAGAGTAGGCTAAACATATTTTGGGGAAGAGTAAAACATTTTTCCGACGAGCAAAACTTTATTTTAACGGCGGCGGAAGTTAAAGTATCCCACCATGCAACACCCCAGTTCGATGACCCAGAGTCTCCGAGACAACCATGACTGACTTCATCGGCGATACAGGCACCTAGCCCGGCCCTAGCTGCAGTACAGTACCTCTAGGTTTTACCTGGGTATTTGGGTGGACGGTTTGCCGTACTGTACTGCAGCTAGCCCGGCCCTACCCTGCCTGCGTACGATGCTGTGTGTTGGGGCCGTATAACGCCGGGAACACACAGCATCGTACGCAGGGCTATGGGCACGGGCACGCAAACGAGTCAGTTCAACAGTTGCCACTTGTCTGAGTCCCCGAAGAACGGTTTTGTGTTTGAGTGATTCGTCCTGACTGCAGACGTTGTGCGACGGGATGGACCACATTGGGTTCCTTCATAGCTCTGCATGGGCTGTGTGTTACCGGCGTTATATGGCCTCCCACCACATAATGCCGGTAACACACAGCCCTGCCATGCAGAGCTATTCCTTCATCAGTTGCTGTGTTGTTAATGTTATGTTGTGTGATAGTCATCTTTTCTATAAGCCAGATTCGTAATTGATAGAGTCTTCGACTGAAACTGAACCTTGCCGGCGCGCCAGATTTGACCACAGTCGAGCGTGGTTCAATACAGTAGTTGTGGGTCCACAGCTGTGGTGTTTTCGGACGGGATATGCCTTTTACGGGCTGGTTGACTTTCACGTTTTTGACCCCGCAAACCACACGTGAAAGTCAAAACCAGTCCGCGACTGTGGTCAAATCTGGCGGGCTCGGTTCAGTTTCAGTTTCTATAAATTACGAATCTGGCTTCTCCTCTTAGAAAAGATGAATATCACACACATTGGCTGTGTGTTACCGGTGTTATGTGGTGGGAGACTGTATAACGCCGGTAACACACAGCCCTGCCATGCATAGCCCTGCGTACAGGTCTGTGTGTTCCCGGCGTATAACGCCGGGAACACACAGACCTGTACGCAGGGCTATGCCATGCAGAGCTAATGAAGAACCCCAATGCGGTCCCGTCGCACACCGTCTGCCGTCAGGACGAATCACTCAAACATAAAACCGTTCTTCGGGGACTCAGACAAGTGGCAACTGACCCGCGTGCCCGTAGCCCTGTGTACGATGTTGTGAGTTCCCGGCGTTATACGGCCCCAACACACAGCATCGTACGCAGGCAGGGTAGGGCCGGGCTGGTGTGCCCGTATCGCTGATGAAGTCAGTCATGGTTGTCTCGGAGAGCAGATCGTCCATATAGCCGGCACGAACACGAACTGATGACACGGCTACCAACTCGGAGACTCTGGGTCATCAAACTTGGGTGTTGATGGTGGGATACTTTAACTTCCGCCGCCGTTAAAATAGTTTTGCTCGTCGGAAAAATGTTTTACTCTTCCCAAAAATATGATTACTCTCGCTAGAAAGAGTTTGCCATGCATTATAGGTAATTGCGCCCTCACATGAATATTTCTCCTCTCAGAAATAAATTTCGCTCTGAAGAAAAGTAAGTTTGACCTTTTCATCCCTTTTTCGTTCTTTCTCAGTTCAGTTTTACCAAATTCTTAAACCACACTCATATGTAGAAAATATCTTGAAGGAATTAGTTTTGTTGTCTTCAGAAAATAATTTCTCTCCGTTGAGAAAAAAGTTTTATGCACTATATTTCAATTTGCTGCTCTGAGAAAATCTTTTTTCCATAAAGAAATTAATTTTACTCTTGAAAATAAAATTTTTCTTTAAGAATTTAAGTTTTCTGCTCTAAAAACATAAGGTTATGTCATTTAAGTAACTCAGTTCGCGCTCAGCAAAAATCTTCAACTCTTGCTGTGAACAATTTTTACTTCTTTTCGAAATAAAAACGTTTTTGAGAAACAAATATTTTGTTCAAAGTTAAAGTTATTTTTTAAAAGTTAAAGTGTTTTTGTTAAAAGTTTTTAAAAACAGTTTACCCCAAAAATAAAGTTTCCCCGTTCAGAAATAAAGTTTGCTGTGGAGAAATAAAATTTCTTACAAATATTAAATATATTGCCAAGAAATATGAGTTTATGTTCAAAAGTAATAAATTTCCATGACGTGTAGGGGAGTCTGTTATCTTGAAAAAATTTTACGTTTGTTTTACAAAATAAAAAATACTTTTGAGAAACATATTTTCTTTATTGTTAAAACTAAAACTACTTTCGAGAAGTTAAAGTTAAGATAATGTTAAGATAAAGTTGCCCGTACAAAATTAAAAGTTTGCGGTGGAGAAATAAAATCTCTTACAAATATTAAAGATATTGTCAAGAAAAATTAGAGTTTATATTCAAAAGTAATAGAGTTTCCGTGACGTGTAGGGCCACCGTACTGAGCAGACTAAAGTGTTTTACTCTAGTCAATCTAAGATAAAAACAAGCCCGAGCTGCACGTTGTTTACTGTCAAAGGTTAATATGTGATTACGTACAAATGTTTCGCTAAAAATTCAAAAGAATTCTTAAACCATTATTGTAAGCAGCACGAATGTCACTCATACATCTTTTGGGGGAAACACTCTATAAATTGAAGCAGTACATCGAAGAACAGAAAGTTTGGAAAAGCCTTATTTTGACCAGAGTTGAACAGCTATGAAATTAATGTGAATTCGTCTATGAATACAGAGATCTAATTTGGCGTATTATATCGTTACCATCATTTCCAAAATGGTTCAAGATGGCTCCAAAATACGTATGTTTCACAACAAATTCGAAGACCGTATTATTGAGAAAAATGTGAAGTAAACGTGAAATGTTGTTCCTTGGTTGTTTTACATACAGACACTTCGATTTCTTAGCATTATAGATAATATCGTGCTGGACATCGACGCCACCATAACTAATTAAAAATACTTTTTAACTAGCAGATTAATAACCTTACCAGAGGGTCACACGAGAACAATATTGTATGCATACATGATGTGATTTACATATTTTCCTGCAAGGAAACAGCCAATTTGTGTTCCACCAAGTTCACTACTTAGCTTATCAACATACAGTGCAAAAAAACAGGGGAGGGGGGAAGAATTCCCCCTGTCTGATACCTTTTTTGACTGGAAAGCTGTCTGACAGTACTGAACCCCATCTAACATCAAAATCTTGGTGTCTGTTCCAAAAACTAAGAGTTTAACGATATAAAGAGGAACAGGTCTGTCAATCAATTAACGGAACAAGGTCCATTTGTTCATCCTGTCAAATGCTTTCGTCGCATCAAGAAAGCATAAAAATATAGTACTATTATAAAGATTGTAAAAATCAATGACCCTCTTTCCAAATAAAGATACACATATCAGTCGAGTGGTTTTCTTTACAACCAAACTGGTGATCACTGGTGCTGAGAAAACACTTACATCTCTATAAAAATTATTTCATACAATTTGGAAATTGAAGTAGTTATTGCAATTTGATGGTAGTTGTGTGTAAATAGGTGTGAGCTTAACGGGACAGGAACGTGTTGAAATGTCAACTCTATTTAAGGTAGAATGCGCCTCGGGGACAGATATTTTGGCTGTCAAGATTTTCCAATTCTTTCCTGATCTACCACTTGTGGGAGCTCATTTTGAAGCCATTGAGTAAGAAAATTTTCGCCGTCTTAGTTTTTTGAAAATTGAAAATTTTATTTTCTCCATAGAGTTCTGGACATTAATGGACATTAAATGTCAAAACTGGTCACAGAATTATACATTAAGGAAACAGGAAACAGCAAAAAACCCACAAAGGTATCATACCCATACGTCATCGTCACCGTATACAGTATATAGTTATAGAAGTCAACTTTGTACATGTAAGTCGATCACATGGATACATACACTAAATTAATCATTTCACATGGTTTTACAGCATCTTTGGCTTGGGAACAGATACAAAATTGGAATCAATGCCAATAATCATCAGATAATTGCTCCGCTTAGCTGTACCATTTTATTTTGTCAATATACTTATTCTACGAGCAACATTAACTGCATTAAGAGCAGTTCAAATGCCGCGGCATTTCCGAGAATTGTCTCTGTAAATGTCAACCTCAGTGATATGAGAATGAATAAACGCAAGGATATTAGGCTAGAACTTTTTCACCTTGAAAAAGCAGAACTGGTGCACTTTGCATCAAGTTCCGAAGTTATGTGTAACTACACTCTAACTGTTGTATGACTGCTTATAGTAAATCACTTTAATTTGGTATGTTTGCATCACAGTGCAGACATATTTAATCACGAGATTAAACCATTTAAGTTGTTCAGTCTAGGGTATACAGTGGCGCCTTTCCTCATTGGCGTCTGTATACAATCGCCTCAAAATTGATCGGGTGAGACATATGAAAGTAGAACGACAAGTGAATTATGGACGAATTCCTAAGCGACTGCAAGGCTGATTTTGTAAACTCTTACATTGACCTAGCAAAGCCTGCCAATAACTGTGACTTAGATCTGAGATCTATCGATAAACTTTAAGTTCAAAGGTCTGTCTGGAACATTGACGGTCGACAACTTTGATTCTACGTCGGTTGTATATTCCAGAAGAAACTTTCGGCACAACTGTGAAAATAAAGGAAGAGAATATGAGTTATTTAATAATCCAAGAGATTCGCGAACAGGAAAACTATATGGTAGCTCTATGTTATGGTAACGTTTCTCCCCTCCCTCCACAGATAAATGTTTTGCATGAAGTACATACCTGCAGGTGGACATAGAGAGTTTTTGTGATTAAACCCAAAGAATCGATATTGATAACTACTGCAGTAATTTGCTTCTTCCAATTTTCACTGATGACATATCACTCAAATTGCTTCAATTCAACATAATCACCCCAAGTATGCTATTTTTATCTATCGAAAATATGACTGTTTCCATACATGGGAAAATTGCACAAATAGCTGTAACTTTTGATAGTTCTTTCATTACTTTTCTTATTTAATAAGTATCTTTTCCTCTCCCTCTTCTCCTTAAAGACTTTTGAAATGTAAAACGCGAGTCAAGCTAGCAATAAAGCAATGTGTACGTTATATAATGTTAGTATGAAAAAACTCTAGCTTACATAATTCACTTGTCAACAAGACCAGATATGAACTGAATATGCTCACTTGTTTTACAACAGGTTCATTAATAGTAGTTCGCTTCACAGAACAATGAGATATATGTTATCACTATATGTAGCAGGTTTTTATCAACTTCGCACAGTACTCTCAGAGTTTAATCACTAATTACAAAACTTTATTTAATATGCAAATGAGCTGTTCATTAACTTGACACTGCTCAATGCTTTATGGGACAATTAGATATCCATCAGATCAACATTTGTAGCAAGTTCAATTTAATTTAATGCTGTAATTTTAGAGTAATGTCACTAATTACAAAGTTCATTAAATATGCAAATAAACCCTTAATTAACTTGACACTGTTCAATGATTCATAGCACAATTAAATATTTATCAAATCAATATCTGTAGCATCTTTTCACAAAATTTTGCTGCCGAAATTTCAGAGTTATATACCTAATTACAAAGTTTATTAAATATGCAAATGAACCCTTAATTAACTTTACACTACTTAATGCTTTACAACACAATTAGATATCTGTCGTATCGGTATGTGCAGCAGTCTTCGTCACATTTGATGCAGTTATTTCGGAGTTATATGATAATTACAAAACTTCATAAAATATGCAAATGACCTATATGTTAACTTGACACTGCCAAATGCTTCTCAGTACAATTAGATATTTATCAAAACAATATCTGTACCCAATTTCAAAGACTTGGGTGCCATAATTTCAGAGTTATATACCTAATTACAAAGTTCATTAAATATGCAAATGAACCCTTAATTAATTTCACACTACTGAATGCTTTACACTACAGTTAGATATCAGTCGGATCAGTATCTGCAGCAGATTTCATCACATTTGGTGAAGTTATATCGGAGTTATATGACTAATTACAAAACTTCATAAAATATGCAAATGACCTATTTATTAACTTGACACTGCCCAATGCTTCTAAGTATAATTAGATATATATTAGATCAATATTTGTTGCAAGTATCATCAAGTTTGGTGCAGTAATTTCAGAGTTATCTCACTAATAACAAAAGTTCATTAAATATGCAAATGAGAAGGTATTGACATGACACTCACAGCATCATCATAATGTTCTGAGATTGTCATCTGTGAAAAGTTTCATGAAATTTTGTGCAGTATTTCTTGATATGTGTCCTACACTGTCATTACCGTCTCCATAGGGAACCATTGTACGGAAAAAAACGATATTGCATAACTTCATTAATATGCAAGCCACACTAACCAAATCTAATCAGTTCTTGCAAGTAGCATATGGTACCTGTGTACCAAATCTGACGTGAATCCGTTCAGGCGTTTTTGAGTTATCGTGTAAACAGACACAACACACCAACACACACACACAACACACACACACACACACACACACACACACACAACGGACAGACAGACAGACATCGCTATGACAATAGCCCACGTGTTTACACACGTGAGCTAAAAATGAAGAATACACATAGAGGCGGAGTTGGTGAGTTGGATTGAATGATTCTAAGAGTAGGACTATTTTGTTTCATAACAGCTTACCACAAAGGATGGAAAAGAAGCCAAAAGTTAAGGCTACTGAAGATTTACATATCAGACTGAATTTGGTTAAAGCCTACCCTCGCTAATGCCAAATGTATTTCCAGTTCTGCCAATCTCTTTCCTGTTGAAATTTGAGTGAAATCACGCTTTAACACGAGAGAAGAATATTTGTTGGCTGTGATAAAATTCAGCATTATATGCGCTAATGCAAAGTTTAAGAGCGAAAGGAACACACGTATATCTTCTGATATTCTACGCGATGCTTATAATCTTTTACAATACAGGAGACTGTCAGCATCAAAATAAGAAATAGGAGTTTGAAAATAATTTTCGTGTATTGGGGAAATAGAAGTCAATAACCATTTCTTCAGGTTATACGACAGATTCTCTTCTTGGCTTAAAACTCTTCATTTTCTTACTTTACTCTTATAAATCTTAAAAATAAACAGTCCCAAGGACATATTGAAATCTTTATCCGAAAATGCTAAACATCTCTTAAAAGAATTTACATCCGAACGATGCCGTGTGGATAACGTCTTATGTAAAGTAACATTGTGTCTGGTGATTTCAAAGACCGCGTAATATATACCCCAACTGTCTCATGTATATGTCCGAAGACTTACCAATACACATCCTTGGTCCGTAGCCGAAAGGTATTGAAGTGAAACCGTAAAAATGTTCGTTTTCCCCTCGTATCCATCTCTCGGGGCGGAATTCCAAAGGATCGGGGAAATATTCCGGATCTCGACTAATCAGCCAAGTCTGTCCGACACAGGTAGTCTGAATAGACATAAAGGACAATGTTTGTAAGATTCGCTACCATTACTTCATGAAATGGATCCACAATCGATCAGACACGAATACTTCATCATTACAGTGACACGGGCTCTCGGTGAGGTGTCTTCATTGAATTGCTTCAGACAATTACATATGATATATGCGGACGATTTCATGAGCAAGCAAAAACCCAGAATACTTAAAATATTTTATCTGGCTTTTCTCTATGACATCCGTTTAACCAATATTTTGAATATTTTGTCCTTTGCCCCCAAACGTTATATACATATAGTAGTCTGAGTGTTGTGGCTGTAATATTTCATGCTGTATAAAACAAAACGATAACATATCATAGTCCATGTGTGTTATTGTCATTCGTCTTGGGTTGGTTCTCTTTTCTACAGTTTCGCTTACTATGTTTTCAGCGCTCATACTCACTTTAGCTGGAATTTGGTAACCACCAATTACCACATCTTTACTCAGTACCCTTGAAATAGTGGCGGTTGGTGTGTACAACCTATGCAAAAGGAAGAACAGATAATGTCAACTTTTCTGATAATCGATGTATTTATAAAATGTTAATGGCAAACTCTCAATATATTAAATGATTAGCTAAAATCCCCAATGTTCATAATATGAATATCATATTGCATCCTTTCAATTTACATAAATGATTACTCTTCCATAAAATATGAAAATCAGTTAAATGATGTTTGGATACATGATCATGCATTCACACTTCAACAACATGAGTAAGGATACGAAATTTGGGTAATGTAATCAATACATATAAATTAGCAAAGCTTATTATTTAAGATCAAGAAAGTGGCATTTTCTAAAGTCACACAAGATTTCACCCAATGACATTTAAAAAAAAAAAATACAATGATACTCGAACACACTTACACATAAACAGACTATAACACGCAAAAACACACATACACAAATATATTATAATAATATATATATATATATATATATATATATATATATATATATATATATATATATATATATATATATATATATATATATATATATATATATATATATATATATACTCTCTGTGCCCAAGTTCAGAGATTGCCATAAAGCCATTATGGTGAATACCGGGAGGGCACATTGTTTACATTTTGTATATATATTATATATATTATATATATATATATATATATATATATATATATATATATATATATATATATATATATATATATTATATATATATATATATTATATTAGATATTATATATATATATATATATATAATTGTACATACATACATATATATATATATATATATATATATATATATATATATATATATATAATTGTACATACATACATACATACATACATACATACATACATACATTAAAACTTACATTAATACATACATATTTTAATACATAAATACACACACATTGAAAGATACATAAATACAAGTTTTAGATTGATAGATTATAGGATTAATAAAAACGCTCCGCCATCTCCCCCTCCCTTTCCTACAATAACTGATTTATCATAGGTTTCCAATACGACTAAACCCCTTCTGATAGCTCAGTAAAAAGCTTCGTGCTTTTCCGATTACTATATGTGCGTGTACTGTGTCTTTGTGTCGTCTGCTCCACGCACACCGTGTTGTTTGGTCGCGCACAGAATTGCAACATCTAAGTCGGTTACTGTGACCAACTCTTTTGGGTTGGAAGCAGTGGCCGACTGGTTTTGTGTGAGGTCTAGCAGCTAGGCGATGTTGCCGTGAGTGTGTTGGGATTCGAATCACGTTTGGGTTATAGTAAAATTTATATTTATATTACTATGTCGTAATATGAGTGAATGACGTCAAAAAAATTATGACTATTTTACCTCAATGTTTCCCTAACAGTCGCCTTTAAATATGGCATTTGGTTGATGTGTTCGTACGTAGCTGTTCCTCCCACGGGGACCGCATTTTGAATTTCCCTGAACAGTGACTCCTGTACGTGTGGGTTCTTAGCGAGACAGTATAGTACCCATAACAATGAATTCGATGTCTGGATGGTACGAAAAACAGAAAAATTAGCCTAAAGAATCGTCATAAAAATCCTGAAACACTTTTATAATGTACTTTTTTTGTGGTAGTATGCGCCTCGAAAGTGAAAGACTTAAACTTTAAAACTTTTGTTTATAATCTTTCCTTGGTGAAGCTTTAAACCGATCTCTTACGAAAGTAAGAAAAAATCAGGGGTCACCATGTAAAGTTTGGGTATTAGAGAAGCATATTACCCTAATTAACATGTATTTAAAATTAAAATGACGCCCATCGCAATGTTAACTTCATGGGGAGAAATATTATTTTCCGTGCTTGGAAAAAACTAAGACGGTGAAAATGTTTCTCAATGTTAGGGCTTCAAAATTAGCTTCAAAAGTGATAGATAAAAAAAATGCTCCTTTAAGGCGGGCGTCATCTCGTATCCCGCAATGTTATTTCTCAGATCTCATCTCTCTCAATTATATTTCAATCCGACCGAGTTACACTTTCAAATTTGATCAGACAAAAAGTAAATTTTCTCAAACAGTAAACAACCGTAGCTAATACACAGTTGCCTACAGAAAAATTATAAATACGAATAATATATTTTATCATATGCACAAGCCAACTTTGTCGTCTCTGAACAGAAAACACGGGATGCATTCTCTGGTTGTTCTACGGCACGACAACCCGCGTCTATGTCATCATGTTGGTGCGTCGACCCATTTTTGCGCCGAGCCGAGGTGTTCTTATT
Organism: Ptychodera flava; assembly: GCF_041260155.1. Lineage (NCBI taxonomy): Eukaryota > Metazoa > Hemichordata > Enteropneusta > Ptychoderidae > Ptychodera > Ptychodera flava. The sequence goes on from NW_027248344.1 coordinate 10,816, forward strand.
ATTGTAATCAAACGAAATGGCGGCTGGTATTTGTCCCACGATAAAAAGGTGTCAGACTTGAAAATATCGTAAAAATTTGTCATGATTATTAGAGTCTGACAAAATAATTTGGCAAATTTTGACTCCTTGTGTTTTAGTTTTGTCGTCAATTTGAGAGTTCGTATTCGTATAGATCCCCGCCGACACCTCAACATTCGACACTCTTGAGTACTTTCGTGCGGTACACATACAGCTTCCACTGCAACATGGGGGTCAAGTACGATGTCCAGGCTTCAAAAAGTCACGTTATGTAATAGATATTTTCATACTGCGACAATAATAATGAGAACAATGAAACACAAGAGTGTACCGCCAGTATATTCCTCAGGAATTACGTGAATAGTTTGCAGAAACAACGAACCCGAAGCTGGTCGAGCTTAAGTAGCGTTTACCGTGGGTTCCGTAAGCATTGTAACCAGGGTCAGGCGCAATGTTGCACAATGTGTTCGTGCCGTTGAGATTCGGTCAATTTTTGTTCTCGAAAAAAAAAGTTACTTGGTCGGAGGTAAATTTCTAGGCTTATGCTATCTTTGAAATAGTATATAACTTTGCGGAAGGTACGTGTAGACCGAGAGGTCGTTGGCGTTTCCTCCACTGATACACGAACGTGAACGCAGTGTTCCTCTCTCACACGACGGACTACAAATGATCGACAACTTGCCCACGGCGTATTGACATTACTCCTAATGTAGTTCAAAAGTTTAAACGCGGAATCGTTATGGAAAATTTCTTTTGCTTTGCAAAAAATAATGAAGTCTTGGTTCATTCATGTGATAAGTACATTATTAGCTAATATTTTTCTTCGTGACGTAATGACTGTGTCACAACGAGTCTAATTTAAATCGGTCTGTCTCACTGTCTAACTCTGGAGCTTTGTGCCGTCCCAGCTGAGATAAGTAGCCTATCAACTTTTACAGTTTGTACTCTGTCCCTTGACTTAGTGATTAATTTTATTTATTTTGTAATAAATCTTATTTAAAAAGGAAGTTGCTGAGTTCAACGTTGTAATTTTTCTCACGTAACACAAGATTATTAAACTTACAATTACGCAGTAATGTAGGCCTACCCCTCTGGGACCACAACGGACGAAAGGCAACTTTGTACAAAATGTACAAGGCGAAGGCTAGCACATCATGGGGATACATTATTGCTATCATTTTATAGATTTGCAATGCCAGGCGATTTTTAGATGTCGAAAACATATGCATTGGACCGCAATACTGAATAATCGGATAAATTATCAGAAATGGGAGTAACATCACGAAATTCACTAGTATTGACAAAACTATGGTATAATATCCTTTTACATATAAAAATGACAAAAAACAGTCTCACCGTATCGACAGACGCAGCTAGTAGTTCTGTCGCATTGGCGTATATTTCATCTAACTCCAGTGTTCCTTTCATAACCATGTACGTGATGAAATCGGCTTCTTCACCAATATCTTCTCCAGCGGCCATCTGTTTTGTGATGTCATTCATTCTCTCGTCGATAAACTTGTTTGCTGTCGGTTTCAATAAATTTTGACGCATTGTTATTTTTGGTTATTCTTAAGCAATAAAGCACACGCAGCGACGGTATACTACGAGACTTTGATCCGTTCATGCTTTATTGCTTTTATATCATAACAGCATATTCAAGTTCAATCATGGACTGTCAAAAAAAGGAGTTTTGTTCTTGCCGAGAGTTTGCTCGTGTGCCAATAGTGCTATATCGTTAATGTACGACGGTTCTTTTCACGTTTCGACAAATCAGATCGCTGTATTCGCACCATCATGTACTGGTATTAAGTAATTCTTAAAAATGCGTGTTAAATCGCTAACTATTCGTTTACGCAGGGACCTTTTCCATCATTGTGTCTACCCCATAAACCTGTATGCTGTTGTGCTCTAAATGATCAACATGGCCAAACACAAAATTTATATTCTGTATACGCTGTTTACGTAGCCTAGAGACCACGCACAGATATTTATCATACGCCTAACATAAAATTCTGTTGACCAATGTTCGATTCATTGCTTGTCTGGTCAGTACTTTCACGCAATTTGGTTCGAAAGGGTTGTGTGATATATATCACTGGAACACATGAAATTAAAATAGCTGCAGTGTTGATGAGAGGCACACTAACAGGTATTTCTAGAATACTGTATATTCGGGTATTTGTAAACTGGGAAGATATTGTACCTTCCAGGGGTTGCCTTTGACATTTGAGTAAATCTTGTAGAATAAAAAGCCATTTAACTCCCCCAAATTCCACTAACCAGTAGCATAGATGGTGTCCCACGCTCTGAGATGTTTCTTCTCCAAACCCAGCTGTTGAGCTTTTGATGAATTCGAATCGGGACGAGGTGGAGACTGGCCGTTGTGTTGAACATGTCATGTACTGCTTGTATGAAAGTCTCGGCCTCAAAGTACGGTTTATCACCGAGAAGGTGTAACTTCTTATCATAAATAACAGCACAGGTAGCTAAGGACATAAACGACCATGCCTTATTAAAAATCACATTTTTCCAGACTGGAAATCTTTCAGATTAAAAGTTGTGTACATGTAGCTTATGGTGTACTTCCATATTTTTCTACTCTCGACATGGCATTCTTCACCCCGGTTTCACATTCACTGTACATCAAATATGGTTACTCTGTGACTTTAATGTTTGAATGTGAACTTGATCTGGTAACTTTACTGATCTGTGAGTTTTAAATTTGGTGTACATTTGGTGTACGATGTGTTCGAGACCTGTATTGAAGAAGTGATTTTATGAAGGGCATGCTGGATGTCACAGATAATTTCGTAAATTCAAGCATACTTTCAACAATTCAAAGAAAATCCGCGTAAACGGCGAATTTCCACGAGTTTTATGTACAATAATTGACTTGTCGATTTATTCCATCTCTGACAACAGTAGGCCTAATGTAGGCCTACAGTAAACTGTAAGAAAGATTTTTCGGAAAGATTTAACTTTGAATATCATGATTTTATACAGTTATACCACTCTCCGCCTCGTGCCCATTGTTCTAACCATGCTCTCTAATTTCCATAACCGAATATTTTATTATATACCACCTGGCTTTCTTTTGTTTAAAAAGTGTCCGATTTACAAGTTCTTTTGTTTAAAAGTGTCCGATTTACTAGTAAATCGGCACGTTCTTTTGTTAAAAACTGTCCGATTTACTAGTAAATCGGGCACTTTTAAACAAAAGAACTTGTAAAATGGACACTTTTAAACAAAAGAAAGTCACGTGGCGAAGAGTAAAAAAAACAAAATGCGAGACATTATACCAGAAGAAATTATTTCACCATTAAGTACAGAGTAGAGACACTTTAAAAGAATCACCGGACTAAATTAATTTTGCACGACTGTACATCTCAAAATCAATTACAGGTCACCGTGAAATAACGGCATTGATTGCAAATATCACTTCAGTGTTAAGGTTATTATTATCACGATCATTTCGAAGCTGAAATTTAAGACTTAAAAGTCAGTTATCAACACTGAATGTAGAGGTTTCAGTCGCCTTTGGTAAAGTTAAATCTAGCTACAGGCAAACAGTGAACACACAAGCAGTACTACAGTCATTGTGGATCTACACGTATTTTTTTGTACTTGCAGTTTCTGTTGCGCCTTTCTCTGACGTGGCTGTGTAGCTTGGTCTTCCGATTGTGGCCGTTAGCACTGGCGTGACAGGGGGACTTTTCTTTTCTATCTTTGGCTTTGATAGTTGAAGTGCACCGGATACAGCTTTCATTTGTACTTCATCCGCCATATCGATATACGTAGAGCGACTCGGCAATTGCGTGTATGCTGCTCAAAGTTTTCGACCCAAATGAGCAAAGCGTGGCTCTAACGTCGATCTGCAAACACCCTTTCACTTCATTCAACTAACCAATCAATCAAACTTAATTCGTACAATTCAAATCAAACCAGGTGCTCAACTACGTCATCGCACTACAATAGCAACACATGTCAACTTTGTTTTATCCAATCATGGGTTATTTTTTTATACTTTCGTTCAACAAGGTGTCAAAACGCGTCAATGTTTTCCTGCCAAAGTTTCAACTTGCACTGCACTAAAATTACAAATAAAACTTTCGGCGTGCAAATAAGGCTCTAAAACTCGGCAAATTCGTGGTATAACACGGTCAGCGAACTCGTAGTCGGCGGTTTACGGAATTTAACGGTACAGTTTGCCATAAAACTCCACGGCCCTGCGGGCCTCGAAGTTTTACTGGCAAACTGTACCGTTAAATTCCGTAAACCGCCTCCTACTCGTCCGCTTACCTATAGTAAACTTGTGATTTTAATTAGTCATTTAGGGGCCATAACGATTGGTGCACTTACCATCTAGTGACCAGTTAAACAGTATATTTTCAATATCGGGTACAATGTTGTCCGTTTTGTAAGCATCTCTGGATCTGACACCTTATTTGCCAGATCAGTGATGACGTCATTGAGGGTATCGGTGTAGGAGGCAACTTCACGTGGTATCATCATTCGCTTGCTGAGCGCAGCTCTATTGCGGTGCCAGTCAGCGCCCTCCCTGTTCAATGAAAACGGTTGAAATTTCACTGAGATTAGGGACCGTTCAGTTTTTACGGCCTGGGGGCCGGCAAAATCTTGTCGCTGGTGTTCAAAAAAATATAGACCCCCCTGCATTTTTCGTGAAAAAAAGATTACCCCCCTTTGTCAGAAGAAAAAAATTGATGCCCCCCCCCCCCGCTGAAAAGTAACAAAAACCCATATGTCAAATTTACCCACACGGTTTGGATTTGAACTCCGGTACACGGCGCACTTTATTCGTGTAGCAGAGATGCCAGTGCACAAACTTCTCAGCCACATCCATGCAAAAGTCTGTTAATTAGGACGACTGTAAGGCAATTTTTAACTTCATTTCCATAGACAACTTATGTCCATGGACATTGTATAAAGTAAACTTTATTGGAGTGGTTCGCCAAAGGCAGCCCTCCGGTTAAGAAGGTCATGGGCCATTACGTAAAGTCAACTTTATTCTAGTGGGCCACCAAAGGTGGCCCACCGGTAAAGATGGTCGATCATTGCCATTGCATTATTGAAAGTAAACGTAATTGGAGTGGGCCACCAAAGGTGTCCGCCCGTAGATGGCCATGGGTTATTACATAAAGTTAATTAATTGTAGTGGCCGCCTAAGGCGGCCCGCGGTAAAGAGGGTCGATCATGGCCATTGCATAAAGTAAACTGTACTGGACAGGGCCGCTGAAGGCGTCCGGCCGTTAAGATGGTCATGGGCTATTACATAAAGTCATTTATTGTAGTGGGCCGCCGAAGGTGGCCCGCCGGTAAAGAGGGTCGATCATGGCCGTTGCACGAAGTAAACCTAATTGGAGTGGGCTGCCAAAGGCGTATGCCCGTTAAGAGGGTCATGGGTAATACATAAAGTCAATTTATTGTCTTGGGCCGCCGAAGGTGGCCCGCCGGTAAAGAGGGTCGATCATGGCCATGGCATAAAGTGAACATTATTGTAGGTATAATACCTACAATGAAATGTGGTGAACCCCCCTTTCCTACCAGTGAAAAAGTGATGACCCCCCCCCCTTCGCGGATTCCAAAATTAGGATGACCCCCCTGGATTTTGCCGCCCCCCCCGGCCGTAAAAACTGAACGTCCCTTAATGGATATGCATTCTGCCAAAACCACACGCTAAATTAAATACAACTTATCATATCTTGCACGCATACCCAGAGCTTGTTGTTTTACACACAGCCCCTCTGTGTTGTATATTTAATTTTAAGCTGCTCGTAAAGTTAACCTACGTGTAGATATATCTGTAGTGCTGCGGAGACATTAAGCCCTCCAATACAGCCCTCCAATCTTCCGATGAGTGCTATGATTGTTGAGTGACAGGGTCATTGGACTTACTGAAGCAAAACACCGCGGCCTAACTTTCGCTGTTCGCGATGCACCAGCCAAGGTTTAAATCCTGTTCTCTTCGGGTATTTTCCTTCACTTCGCAGTACGATTTCAAAATATGTCGGATCGCCCAGAAAAACTACTTCTGAGGACCCAAACTTTTGCTTCCAGATCGGACCATAGTCTTGTCGTAGCTTTGTCAACGTTCGCCATGGTTTGTACAGTTCGCCGGTTGCAACTGCGGCAATGTATGAGGTTGCCAGTGAGACGATACTGCTCTTAGGTCCCGGTATATCATGGAAGGGTTTTACACAACTGCTGTCGTCATTCGTCTGAGACGCGGTCGTTGAGCGGAACCTGGCGATGCTTAGAAGCTTCAGCCTGCAGTTTTGCCTGGTGACAATCGTGTTAATTCCGAAGGCCGCCATGTTTGACCTCACACGGTGACCTCGTTTTCTGAAAACGTTTGCGTTCGTCTGGGGTCAATTCGTACAGGTTACGTGATTGTGTTGTCACTCTATCTGTATCGTGGTGAAAGAGAGAAATGGGAAATGACATGACACATTACAATACTTCTATACATACGTGCTTGAGCTTAGATGTGTATGGATATGGAATATTATCATATACCCTGCCCATATCGGGACCCATATCGCTCCTTCCTGGTGACGTTTAGCCTAAGCTTACCGTAAAATACCAGCTTTGATATTTCACGGTAAACATCGAGATATGCAGTTTTGGAGTTCTCGGACTAAATTTGTAATGTGATAGTAAATCAGGCAAAACGGCTGGCGCTCTCCGCCTACTATTTGATGAAAGGCATTGAGAAAAAAAGGTTATTTCGGGTTGCTAAATACCAAAGTAACATGTTGAATCTTGTATTAAATTCAATAAATTCAGTAGATTGGAACTCACAACGTACTGCATCCAGTCACCTAGCGAAGACATCACAGCCAAAACTGCTCGGTTCCTGCCCATAACGGACGAAAGCAAAATTTGCACAACATTGACTAATCAAATTTCCTGTACATACATGAACTTGTAACCACCCTATTCTAATCAAGTACAATTATGTCAATTATAAAATGTCTATTAATGCACAGATATTGCTAGTTTTATATTGGAAAACAATTGTTCATAAGTTTCCCATAGATTACCACGTATAGTGAATCAACATTATCGATAAAATCCAATAATAATATTTTTATAAACACATACACTTTCCACTTACAACGTCAAGCAAAATCCTTTTACGTGCATTATCAAACGCATAGAAGTTTACAGATATAGCTTTTTTATAAGGAAATGTTAATGGTTTGCCAAATAGACTCCTATGTATTATGATTTGAAATTTCATAGCAATATATCAGCCACATTTTGCCTTCTAATAGTTGCAAGCCCCTAAAATGTTGACCCCCCCCCAAAAAAAAAAGCGTACGTGAAATTTCATGACCGTTCAAAATACGTACGTACGTAAAAAAGACCCACCTCTAATTTCTCTCCCAACCTTTTGAGGGGATTTTAAAAATTATGGTAAGACAGAAGGGGGATTTGAACGCATTGAAGGTTTGTTAGACGGCATTTGAACAAATCGGAGAACTTTTATTGGACTCCTCTCCCCAGAAGTGTTTGTTTGTGAAAGCAGCCTTATATCATACCATGATCGGTGGTGACATAAACCGTGGTATATTTGCGATGTAGCAGGAATGGCACACTTGAGGAGACTTTGAATGAGAAGTCATTTTGAAAATTACATAAAAAGGTCTAGTCAACGTGCTAGATTTCAAGATAATGTAATAAGTTTGTACAAGAGACCGTTTTTAAAAATACGGTTTGCTGCAACTGAGCCAGATTAAAAACAACAACTAAGTTCAGATGCATACCATACATTTAGAAGAATAAATGAATCAAAGTTAATGTTATGTTAGCTTTTTTCAATGTTTGCTTAATTTCTTCTCTTACATTTGCACATTTGTACGACTTTTCGTATCATAACATGTATTACAATTTTAGAAAATATTAAATATTCATACTTGGATGGATGTACTGTCTCTGCTATTTTTAATAGTTTACACGATGAGAGACTATTGTCCCATTAACATGCCATTGGGTACCTGTCTACCTATGTGTGGCTTTCTATGCAGTATATGTTGGTCTTATAGACAATAATAATTGGACCATGCTATAAATATCGATTGGTATCTTTCTAAGCTACGTTGCCATCACAAAAGTGGTATATCACCATATCTTGGCAGCAATGTAAACCTCAACTAGAGTGCTACCTCTGCCTTAATGATCCAGTTCTTGGAGGTCAACATATACTATCAAACATCTGTACAACGGGGGTAATAAAGTGCATACACGAAATATGTAAAATGAACGTCATCTCATTTTAGAAAAGACGGCATGAATCAACTACCTCCTCTTCGTCCATCCATCCAGGGAATGATAAGCCCTGAACTATAAAATTGAGAGTTCGTCATTGCACAGATAAAGGTTTAGTTCAATGATTGGTGTGAAAGACTTCAATACTAGCTCTCATTGCGTTGACGTCAGTAAACTCAACTAATACGAAAAAAATCTTATTCTCTAGCAAAACGCGCATTTTCAAACTGTCCCTCAATATTGCTCTTCGTTTTTTTAGTAACACAGTTTCTTTGTTTTGCTAAATCCATCAGCCAGCAAGCGTACACTGAATTACAGGATGAGGTACCCATTATACCAGTTACTCAATGGAGCAATGAAGAAGAAAGTGCCTTGCTCAAGGGCACAACACCAATCTAGATTCTCGAACTCACCATCCTCTGACAGAGAGTCCGTTACCCTTGACTTACTTGGTCTTGAACTCTCCATACTCTGATAGTGAGCCCGATACCCTAAACAGAACATCATGGTGTCTCCCATATGAATACATCAGACACCCTGGATTCAGGCTCATCACACACCAGACCTCTCAGCATGTATCGTGCAGTGATAATATCTCTTTTAACAATGTATAGTAGCGACCATGGTGATGTATCCAAAGGGTGTCCATTGCCATGTATGTTATTATCTATAATGTTTTGTGTCCATTTCAGCCATGGGCTATTGAGATTATATTATAGGTGGGATGGTACTTAACATCTTTAATGCTTTCATTGATATGGTTTGGCCAAAATCCATGGTTTCTACTGTTAATTCTGGGCAAGCTGCTAGTTAAGTGAGTAAATCTGTAAATCGAGCTGTCTGTCTGTATCCGAATTCCGTGTAAACGTTTTACAGTCACCAGCTAATGAAAACGTTTGCTCAACGCAATAATTGTCAACATTCACAAAAGTGTACTGATAAAAAATCAACTGATGCACACAAGTTCTGTTGAATACTATAATGCAAAGTGATTGCCTGTTTTCCAATCATGTAAAACCAACGATCCGTCAATCAGAATATCCGACAGTTTCTTCATTCCGAAAGAATAACTTGTCAAATTGACATACGAGAGAAAGTTTACAATCAATTTAGCCATGTCGAATGTTGAAATGTTGCAAGGCTACAACCGCCTCGTAATGATTATGTTTAGGCACTTTTCCCGACGAAGTTGTTAGGAGGGCGGGGGAAAAGGTTCATCGCCAGTCTGTCATCAATTGCGACAATTTACTTCTATCCCAACCGGAGGAAAACATAAGCTATCTCTGGATCTTTTATCAACGAATTTCATGTTCAAAGGTCTGTCTGGCAGGGCCATGGTAGTCATTTTGACTTTCACACCGATCGTCGATTTCAGAATAAAAATTTGGCACAGCTGCAAAACAGTAGAAAATAAAACTAAAACTTAAGAACTGTCTATCACTCATGTAGTCGTCCAATGGCAGACCGCAACCAACACTAAAGAATATACTGCCAGTAACACTTTGAAAGTGAAGTAAATTATCACTCTATGTGTCCACACACAGTCACGGTCATGGTCACAGAATGATCCAGTAAGTAAACAGGAAATAGCAAAAACCCCACAAGGGTATCGTCACACCCAAACGTCATCGCCCCCATATATAATATGGTCAAAGAAGACAATTTTGGACATGTAATTAGATTACCTCGGATTTTCCAGACAAACTAAAGTGGCTTGTTACTTGTTTAACTTAAAAGACACACTATATAGTATATGTACTACGTATTGTAAAGAAGAACACGGAGGCCGTTATTCACTGGTTTTTAGCAATAAGGAGAGCCTACTTTATTCTGAGCTTACGCACAACATTACTTATACGTCACCAGATGGATATATTAGCATATACTAAACTGCTTCAACTTTTAAAAGAAAAGTGTTACATGCCTAAATTTCTGCAATTACACTACATTGCAAAATTAACAGATTTAATTTTACTATTGGTTTTCTAACTCTATTTGATCTCCTGACCGGTTTAGTAGTTGCACTAGGTTTTGCTTATGAATCCTGACTTGGTGTTACTTTGTTGGATTTACTGGTACCATTAACTGCAGTATTTTCTTCCGTTTTCACTACACTTGGTTGGCTGTGTACTGAAATCGCTCACATACGCCTTTGATACTCTGAAGAATAGTACTTCCATATAATTGAACTCGGGTTAACTTTCTTCATAGGTTTTCACCATATGATCTGCAAAAACCAATTTAGTCAAGTACCCTATTTTGACCGTGTAATTGCGAGGTCCTTTGACTTCAATTACAGAGCGTAATAACAAATTGTCAAGCTTTGACCCGGCTGTATGATTTTTCATTCTTACAATATCACCTATTTCGAAATATTTCTCTTGCTTTCTATGACGATCAAATTGCCATTTTTGTGCTTTTTTGGTTTCTTTTCTACCCGCTTTGCAAAACTTTGTTTTACCAATTGCAATCTAGTTCGAAACTGACGTTTACACATCAACTCAGCTGGACTTACACCTGTTGTATCATGAGGTGTAGTTCTGTATCTAAACAGAAATTTTACAAGTTCTACATATCAAAGAAAACGACGCGTCTGTTTAGTAAAGGTTTCCTTTGCAAGCCCTACTGCTCTCTCTGCATCACCATTAGATGCAGAGCGATATGGACCTACTTTAACATGCTGAATGCCATTTCTATGTTTACATTTTAGGTATCATTAGCTACAACTGGAAAACTCTCATCTATTACACTCACAGCAAATACAATAACCTGAGCACCTTGTGTGCTTGGACTTTGAAGTCTTGACAATGCAACACTAATTGCGTGTGCTTGTATATTATGATACTCTGTATCATAGTGCAGAGTTAGTGCCCATCCTTGCATTCTTGCAGTTGCTATGGAACTTTTCGAACCAAAGATTGCTAGAAATGGCTTATGTTCGGTAATCAAGTGAATTTCCTCCCATACAGAATTTTTAAACTCCAAATATAAGTGACAGTGCTTCCCTCTCAATTTGAGCATAGTTATGTTCACTCGGGCTTAGCGTTCTAGAGGCATACGCTATTGGTCTTTCATCACCATTTTCAAACAAATATGAGAGAACAACTCCCACACCATAACTTGAAGCATCACAATCTAACTTTAGCATCTTATTTAGATCATAATGTACAAGTAAAGTTTCATAGGTTAACTTTGCTTTACATTTCTCATACGCTTTTTGATATTTTTCTTACCACTATCAATCAACTCCTTTTTTAACAACTCACGGAGTGGCATGCAAAGTTGTGGCCAAATTCGGTAAAAACGGATAGTAATATTGTACCTTATCTAGAAATGATCGCAACTGTGTGAAATTATTTAGAATTGGAGCCTGCTTAATTCTTTCGATGACGATTCCACAGGTCTCAATCCTTTATCACTGTATTCGAAACCAAGATATACAGTGCTTGCTTAGAAAAAATCACATTTCGACAAATTAACATGGAGATTGTTATCACTCAATCTTTTGAGGACTTCCTCTAAACTATCAAGATTCTCATGGACATTATCACCTTCGAAGAGAATCATCTTGAGATACAATCCATCTTGCTTTGGAAACTCTTTGATGCAGACTTCACACAATAGAGTAACTAATATAGGCATACAGCCCTTTGTCAGTATCGATGATTAAGTACTTTCGACTTTCATCATCAAATGACAATTGTGCAAATGCATGAGTCAAATCTAAACGTGAAAATACCGTCCTCGTCGCCACTTGTAGTATATGTAATACGCATTGCATAGAAGGACACGGAGGCCGTTGTTCACTAGCCTCTAGAAATGATCAGAGTCTACTGTATTCTGAGCATGCGCACTACAATACTACGTCACTACATAAGTATATTAACATATTTTACAACTACCATAATGAAAGATAAAAAAAATGAACGTTACGCAAATGAAATGATGTAAATATAATATTGAATAAGTTTACTTAGATTTCATCCTTACAGCAAAATAATGAAGTTTTTATATAGCAGAAAATATAATTAAAGGAAAGCAAGAACCTTCATATAACACTTGGGATACATGTTAAATTAATCAATCTACATAGTTTTTACAGCAGCTTGGGCTCTGGAACAGAGACAAAATTCGAATCAAGGTCAATATTACCATTATTTTTTGTCAATATCTTATTCTACGAGCACCATTAACTGCATTATGGACAGTTCAAATAGTATTACCCACATTTTGCTCTGTAAATGTCAACATCAGTGATATGAGAATGCAGAAATGAAGGATATAAGGATAGATCTATTTCACCTCGATGAAAAAGAAATGGTGTCCTTTGCATCAAGTTCGAAATTGTGTGTAAGTACTCTCTTACTGTTATATGACTACTTATAGTAAATAAGTCTAATTTCGTATATTTGCATCACAGGGCAGACATTTTCGATCACGAGAATCGGAGATTAAATCATTTAAGTTGCTCAGTGTAGGGTATAAAATGGAGCCCACTTAAAACAAATGGATTTCCTCATTGATGTTTGTATGCAAATCGTCTCAAAATTGATCGTGTGAGACATAAAAGTAGAAAAAAAGTGAATTCCAGGTGAATTATCGACGAATTCCTATAGCGATGGCGTCGCTAATTTTGTAAACTCTTACATTAACCTAGTCAAGCCTGCCAATAGCAGCGACTTAGGTCTGAGCTCTATCGATAAACTTCAAGTTCAGAGGTCTGTCTGGAGTATTGACGAGCGTGAGCTTTGATTCTACGTCGGTTGTGTATTCCAGAAGAAACTTTCGGCACAACTATGAAAATAAAGAGGGATAAATGAGAGAAATGTTACTTTTATCATAACCTATGATATTCATGAATATTAACACTATATGTAGCCCTATGTTATGGAAACGTTTCTCCTCTAATAAGACTATCTGGTTTGTATGAGTTACATACCTGCAGGCGGACATAGAGAGTTTCGAAGTGACCCAAAGAATCGATGTCGATAACAACCGTACTAATTTGCTTCTTCCATTTTTACCTGATGACATATCACTCAAATTGCTTCAATTCAACACAACCCTAGTATGCTATTTTTCTGTTTAAAATATGACTGTGTTTCCATGCAAGAGAAAATTGCAGAATATGTAACTTTTGATAATTCTTTATTTGCTTTCTTCTTATTTAATAAGTATCTTTTCCTATTCTTCTTCTCCTTAAAGAGTTTTGAAATGCAAAACACTAGTCAAACTAGCATGAAGCACTGTGTACAATGTACAATGTTGCTATGGAAAAATTAACTCTAGTGCTGACAACAATTGATTTTTCAACTGGAAAATGGAGAATACGGGCATAGAGCGGTGTTGGTAAGTTGGACACAATTAATTCTGTTATCAGGAGATACACACAAATGATTGAATAGAAACGAAAATTTATGGCTACTGGAGATCTACATCTCATACTGACTTTGGTTAAAGCTTACCCTGGCTAATGCCAAGTGTATTTGCAGTTCTGCCAATCTCTTTCCTGTGGAAAGACGAGACAAGAGTAAATTGTACGTTGGCGTTGGTTCAGCATAAAATGCGTCAATGCCAAGTTTAAAAGCGAAAAGAACAATTGAACCTTCTGATATTCTAAGAGGTGATTAATACAGGTGACTTTCAGCATCAAAATAAGAGAATAGGAGTTTCAAAATTATTTTCGTACACTGGGGAAATAGAAGTTAATAACGATTATAAATTTCTTTGGGATAGACGAGAAATTCTCTTCGTGGCTTAAAACTCTTAAGTTTCTTTCTTTCCTCTTATAAATCGTTAAAATAAACAGTCCTAAGTTCTGTAACATCGGATATATTGAAATCTTTACTTCAAAGTCGCTTAACACCTCCTAATAGAAGTTACATTTGAACAATGCCATGCGGATAACGTCTTATGTAAGGTAACATTGTGTCTTGGTGATTTCAAATACCACGTAATAATCCTAACTGTCCCTTGTCTGACGACTTACCAATACACATCCTTGGTCCATATCCGAAAGGTATTAAGGTGAATCCGTAAAAGTGTTCGTTTTCCCCTCGTATCCATCTCTCGGGGCGGAATTCCAATGGATCGGGGAAATATTCCGGATCTCTACTCATCAGCCAAGTCTGTCCGATACAGGTAGTCTGAATAGACATAAAGGACAAGGTTGTAAGATTCACGACCATTACTTCATGGTACGGATCCACAGTGGATCAGACACGAATACTTCCTCATCGCAGTCAGACTGGCTCTTGGAGAGGATATTCCATTGCTTTAAAAATTACAGATGATACACGCGCACGATTCGTGGACAGAGCGTAAACACACCATACTTTAAATATTGTGTATAGCTTTCTTGTATGGCATCATTATAATAGCATTTTGAATCATTTGTCCTTTGCTTCAAATGGTATGGTAATCTGTTTGTTGTTGCTCTGATATGCCATCTGTTTAAAACAAATCGAGAACATATCATAGTCCTTGGAGATGTGTGTTATTGTCATTGGTATTGGGTTGGTTCTCTTTTCTACAGTTTCGCTTATTATGTTTTCAGCGCTCATACTCACTTTAGCTGGAATTTGGTAACCACCAATTACCACATCTTTATTCAGTACCCTTGAAATAGTGACGGTTGGTGTGTACAATCTATGCAGAATGAAGAACATATAATGTGAACGTTTCTGGTCATCTATTTATTTATACAATGTTTATGCAAACTCTCAACGTATTAAAATGATAAGCTAACATGTCCAATGTTCATAATATAAATGTCTTATTATATTATTTCAATTTACATAAATGATCATACATTCAACACTTTAACAATATGAGTAAGGATACAAAATGTCAGTAATGTAATCAATACATATAAATATACAACCGTACAACTACATACATACATACATACATACATACATACATACATACATACATACATACATACATACATACATACATACATACATACATACATACATACATACATACATACATACATACATACATACATACATACATACATACATACATACATACATACATACATACATACATACATACATACATACATACATACATACATACATACATACATACATACATAGTTAGATTTATAGGATTGCTACAGACCCTCCAAGATCTCTACCCTCCATCCTCACCAACAGTTGTTTCAGCAAAGGTTTTCAATGTGACAGAACCCCTTACCAGGTAGTTGTATGAGTTAATGACGTAAAAAGTTATGATTATTTTACCTCAAGGTTTCCTTAAGGATCGCCTTTAAATATGGCATTTGGTTGACGTGTTCGTACGTAGGTGTTTCTCCTACAGGGACCGCATTTTCAATTTCCCTGAACAGTGACTCCTGTACGTATGGGTTCTTAGCGAGACAGTATAGTACCCACAACAATGAATTCGATGTCTGGAGGGTAAAAAAACACAACATATAGTCTAAATAATCACAGAAAACTCACTATCAAATCCTGAAACAATTTTAGAATGAACTCGTTTGTGGTAGTATGCGCCTCGAAAATGAAATATATAAACTTTTGCTCATAAACATTCCTCAGTGAAGCTTCAACCATTCTCTTACCAAATCAAAAATAAAAATCAGGGGTCACAATGCAAAGTTTGTAATTAGAGTAGCACATAACCCAACATTTGCGGATGTTTTAAATTCAAATTGGCCGCCATCCCAATGTTAACTTTATGGCGAGAAATAAGATTTTCTATGTTTGAAAAACTAAGACGGTGAAAATGCTTCTTACTCCAATGGTGGCAAATTTATCTCCCACAAGTGATAGATCAGAAAAGAATTCTACCTAAAGGCGGAATATCTATATCCCTTAAATATCATTTCTCCGAAGGAAAGCTGTCTTCAATGTTCAGTATTCAACCGCGTTACACTTTCAAAATTTGATGAGACAAACAGTAAGTCTTACCAAACAGTAAACAACCCTAGGCGTGTAGCTGATACACAGTTGTCTACATAAAATTATAAATACGAATGATATATCTTATACTTCATCATCATATCTTTTTTCTTCTCGTACCTTTGCAACGGTTTCGGAAATACATGCAGGTGAATGAAAATATATGAATCACAGAAAATCAATAAATATGGAAATGTAATCCTCCATACATTTACATCTAGTTTTATACATACATGTATCACCAGAGTGAAATAAATGGTACCTAAATGTCATGCCTTACCTTTTGAAAAGAACATGACAGGATCATTAGACTTACAATTACGCAATAATGTACCCTATAATCTACAATAATCTATCCCTCTGGAACTGCAATGGACGATAGGAAACTTTGTACAGCATGTACGAGGGCCGAAGGCGAGTACATCATGAGATACATTATTGCTACTATTGTATAGTTTTGGCAGTGCCAGGGGATTTGTAGATGTAGAAAAACCTGCATGGGACTGCAATACTAAATAATCGGATACATTATCAGTAATAGGAAGTGACGTCACAAAATTTACTGGTATTAATAAAGCTGTAATATAGTATCATTTTATATATAAAAATGATAAAAGAACAATCTCACCGTATCGACAGACGCAATTAGTAGTTCAGTCGCATTGGCGTATAGTTCATCAACCTCGAGTGTTCCTTTCATAACCATGTACGTGATGAAATCGGCTTCTTCCTCAATATCTTCTCCAGTGGCCAACTGTTTTGTGATGTCATTCATTCTCTCGTCGATAAACTTGTTTGCTGTCGGTTTCAATAATTTTTTGACGTATTGTTATTTTTGGTTATTCTTATGCAATAAAGCACACAGTGACGTTATATCACGATATTTTGAACAGTTCACGACATATGTGCACGAGCGATAACGCGTTCATATCAGGTGGTATGCCGTCGCTGGGTGTGCTTTATTGCTATTATATCATGACAGTATATTGAAATTCTGGCATCGAATGTCAAAAAGGGACTTTTGCTCTTGCCAGAAGTTCGCGAGTGTGCCAACAGTGCTATATATTGTACCACGGTTCTTTTCATGTCTCGACAAATCAGATCGCTGAATTTGCGCCATCAATATACTGGCATATGATTACCTATAATGCGTGTCAAATCGCTAACCATTCGTTTACGCAAAGGCCTTTTCCATCATCCACTGGCATTAATAAACCACCAAACGAAACAAATAACACATGAGTCAACTCATTATATCTTTCTTAAAGTCAGTTAGTGCAGCATGTTAGCTACCTGATATCTCATTAGAACCAGTCAAGCAGCCTTTACAGTCATCTAGAGGGACATTGACAAGCGATATGAGTAAGTGAGTAGAATAAAAGCCATTTATCTCCCCCAAATCTCACTAACCAGTAGCATAGATGGTGTCCCAAGCTCTGAGGTGTTTCTTCCAAAGCCAGCTGTTGAGCTTTTGATGAATTCGAATTGGGACGAAGCCACGGAGGAGTCTGGCCGTTGTACTGAACATATCGTGTACTGCTTGTATGAAAGCCCTGGCCTCAAGATTCGGTTTATCACCGAGAAGATGCAACGTCTTATCATAAATAACAGCACTGGCGGCTAAGGATATAAACGAACGTGCCTTGTTAAAATCATATGTTTCCCGTACTGGACATCTTTCGGATTAAAAGTTGTATACAAGTACATGTAGCTTATGGTCTACTTTAAGTATTTTTCTTCTCTCGATATAACATTCTCCATAGCCGGTATAATAGATACTGTACAGATTTGGTTAATCAATGACGTTATATTTTCGGCAAATTGAATAATCATTTGATCTGGTACATATACTTATCTATGAGTTTTGGTGTACATTTTATGTAAGATGTGTTCGAGGCCTGCTTTGAAGAAATGATTTTATGACGGTCATGCTAGATGTCATTGAGCAAACTTTCAGCAATTTAAAGAAAATGCGGCAAATTTCCACACGTTTGTGTAAATGATAGACTTGTCGACTACAGTGTTATTCCATCTCTGACAACAGTAATGCACAGTACATTGTAAGAAAGATTTTTGGGAAAGATTTCACTTTGAATGTCATTATTTTATACAGTAAACTTGTGATTTTTATTAGTGATTTAAGGGTCATAAGGATTGGTGCACTTACCAGCTAGTGACCAGTTAAACATGATATTTTCAATATCGGGTACAATGTTGTCCGTTTTGTGAGCATCTCTTGCTCGGACCACCTTCTTTACCAGTTCAGTGATGACATCATTGACAGCATCAGTGTAGGAGGCAACTTCACGTGGCCTCATCATTCGCTTACTGAGCGCAGCTCTATTACGGTGCCAGTTAGGGCCGTCCCTTTTGAATGAAAACGGTTAAAATTTCACTGAGATTAATAAATATGCATTCTGTTTTCACTGCATACTAAATTTAATACATCTTATATCTGGCATGCATACCCTAAACTTTGTTGTTCTGCACACAGTTCCTCTGTGTTCTATATTTAAGTTGCCTCGTCGATTTAACCTACGTGTATATATGTGTAGTGCTGCGCGGCAGTAAGATCCCAGTGTAAGAAGACAGCCCTTTGATCGTTGGGTGACAGGGTCATTGCACTTACTGAAGCAGAACACCGCGGCCTAACTTTCGTTGCTCGTGATGCACCAGCCAAGGTTGTAATCCTGTTCTCTTCGGGTATTTTCCTTCATTTCGCAGTACGATTTCAAAATGTGTCGGATCGCCCAAATAAACGACTTCTGAGGACCCAAACGTTTGCTTCCAGATCGGACCATAGCCCTGCCGGAGCTTTGTCAACGTTCGCCATGGTTTGTACAGTTCACCGCTTGCAACTGCCGCAATGTATGAGGTTGCCAGTGAGACGATACTGCTCTTAGGTCCCGGTATGTCATGGAAGGGTTTTATATTCTTTCTGATGCGACTGCTGTTGTCGTCATTCGTCTGAGACACAGCCGTTGAGCGGAATCTGACGATGCTGAGAACCTTCAGGCGGCAGTTTTGTCTGGTGACAACGGACATTGTGTTGCCGAAGGCCGCCATATTTGAAAGCCAGTCACATCCTCCGCTCACCCGACCAGGTGACCTCGTTTTGAAGAAAACGATTGCGTTCGTCTAGGGTCAATTGCAGGTTACTTGATTGTGTTGTCACTCTATCTGTATCGTACTAAATGAGGGAACAAAGGGGAAAATGACGTAGCACATTACAAATACATATATAACAACATGCTTGAGCTTACATATGACTGTATGGATATTTATGTAGAATCCCATGCTATTTTGCTCTGTTTGACGTCATCGCATATGAGTGTTTTTCGCGGAGCCGTACAAGTTCGAGCCGAAGGAGAGAAGTTTAATATTTTGCGGCTCCGCGAAAAACACGAGTATACCATGACGTCAAACAGAGAACAGTTCCATGGGATTATATATTTATTACATGAACAGTTTTCTTAATTTTCTTTTGATGTGGATGGATCAAAATTATTGTCACAAATTGCATGATTTTTGTCTCGATTTGTATTATATTTGCGCGAATTACTTTTATTTAATGAATAAAGTGGCCCATCTTCGCTACAGCCTATGCTACAGATTTTATTCCGATTGAGAATTTATGGAATTTTTGTGTGATTAAGGAAATTTATCGGAGCTTTTCCAACATTCGCCATGGTTTATGCAGTTCACCGGTTGCAACTGCCGCAATGTAAGAGATTACCAGTGAGACGATACTGCTCTTAGGTCCCGGTATATCATGGAAGGGTTTTATATTCTTTCTGATGCGACTGTTGTCGTCATTCGTCTGAGACGTGGTCGTTGGGCGGAATCTGACGATGACGATGCTGTGAAGCTTCAGGCTGCAGTTTTGTCAGGTGACAATGGAAATTGTGTTGCCGAAGGCCGCCATATTTGAAAGCCAGTCACATCCTCCTCTCACCCGACCAGGTGACCTACTTTTTTAGACAACGTTTGCGTTCGTCAAGGGTCAATTGCAGGTTACTTGATTGTGTTGTTATTCTATCTGTATCGTATGATAGAGAGAACAAAGGCAAAAACGACATGCCACATGGAACATTAACATATATTAAGCCTATATATAATCCCATGGTATTTTTCTCTGTTTGACGTCATCGCATACGAGTGTTTTTCGCGGAGCCGTACAAGTTCAAGCCGAAAGCGAGAAGTTTTGCGGCTCCGCGAAAACACCAGTATACCATGACGTCAAACAGAGAAAAATTCCGTGGGACGTACACTTATGATGATGAACGACGTATGTATAGTGCAGAAAAAAAGTTACGGGCTAGTTCATGTGATAATGAATATTATCACATGAATTGGCCTGGATCGCCACCTGTGTGAAGTAGACCAGCACAGATAAGAAATCCATATTACCCTGTTTTACGCCATCAACCGGAACGTTTTTCCTCCACCTTTACCTGTAAGCTATTCCCAAGAATCGAATGGGTACGCTGTCGATCGTTTTGCTCGGTAACATCGCGGCTCCAGTAAAGTCGTCGGGCTCAATATTGACGTCGTACCTGGCAAACAGGCTGGCGATACACCTGAAAGCTACACCTCAACGTAAGTTCCACTGAATAAACTAAGTGACGTATTATCTTCGGGAAAGCGACATAGAAGGCACAAGCATCAAGTCATTCGACGAACAACGATAAGTTTCCTTCATCACACGAAAAATCCGTAAATTCTCGATCGGAATCGAACCAGCAGCGGGCCCGCCAAGGTCGTAAACTTGTGATATCTTTAAAAGCCACGACATCTCTCAGAATGTATACTACTGTTTCGATAGTGTCATTAGTATCTTATAAGTATATATATATATATATATATATATATATATATATATATATATATATATATATATATATATATATATATATATATATTTGCAGCCGTGTATCGAGTATTAATACTCTAGCATGAGGCTCTGATTGACCATGAAGGTGTCTCAAAGTGTTAACGCGCACGCATAGTGTTATATACTACAGCCCGCATGGCCTAAAGCCCGGAACATGTGTAACAATAAAAGAAAGATATTCGCTGATATCTGCAATATATATGTATATATATATATACATATATATATATATATATATATATATATATATATAATATATAGTATATGTAATATATATATATATATATATATATATATAGATATATATATATATTATATATATATATATATATATATATTTGTCAGGGCGCGGTTTAGAAATGAGACTTGCATGTTTACGGGATGGGTTGCTACCTATGGATAGTGCAAAACCAGTCAGTTACTGTCTCATATAGAAATGCAAGAAAACATCTTTATATTATTTATTGTCATTTTCTTGAAACTCACAAAAGACTTCGAATGAGTAATTATTTTGAAAATTATATAAAAATGTCGTGTCAACGTGCTAGATTTCAAGATAATGTGATGTTTGTACAAGAGACTATTTTTAAAAATGCGGTTTGCTGAAACTGAGCCAAATTTAAAAACCCAATTAAGTTCAGATGTAGTACATACCGTACATCCAGAAGATTAAATTAATCCAAATTAATGTTATGTTAACTCGTATTTGCATATATTGGTGAACATCTGTCGTACGATTACACTCACTGACTTGAAAACCAGCCGTGTATCGAGTATTAATACTCTAGCATGAGGCTCTGATTGACCCATGAAGGTGTCTCAAAGTGTTAACGCGCACGCATAGTGTTATATACTACAGCACGCATGGCCTAAAGCCCGGGAACATGTGTAACAATAAAAAGAAAGATACTCGCTGATATCTGCAAAATATACATGTTGGCGTAGAAAAGTACATTCCAAAGGTGACGGTATGTTATAGATCTGAAGTAGATAACGGTACAGGGTTTATCAAATTTTAATCACTTCAAATGAAAAGTAGACAGCACATTACCACATATCAGCACCAAACTATTCACAATTACACTGTACAAAAGCAAACACAACGTCCGTTAATTTATAGCTTTCCAATCTCCCCTGACCATGAATAAATCTTCCTGCATACCCTTTTTTCAGGTTCTTTCAATGTTTGCTTATTTGCACTTTTTTACGACTTTCCGTATTATAACATATATTACAATTTTAGAAAATTAAAATATTTATACTTGGATGGATATACTGTCTCTGCTATTTGTAACAGTGTGAAAATCAGACTCTTGTTCCTTTAACATATGCCATTGGTACCTGCCTACCTATGCATCATGGCTTTCTATGCAGTATCTGTTAGTTTTATACACAATAATAATTGGTTCATGATATGAATTATCGATTGGTATCTTTCTCATCTACTTTGCCATCAAAACATTGACTAATCACCACATCTGGCAGCAGTGTAAACCTCACCACCTTGAGTGGTAATGTTGCCTTAAATGCGATCCAGCCATTGGAGATCAACGTACACTATTAAACATCTGACATAAGTAATACAAAGTCCATACTTGAAATATGTAAATGGCAGTCATCTCATTTTGGGAAAGACGGCATGAACAGAAAAAAATCAACTCCCTCCTCTTCTTCCATCCATCTAGGGGAATCATTGGCCCTTAACTATAAAATCAAGAGTTCGTCATTGGTGCAGATAAAAGTTCAAAGTTATATAAAATGCTGACCCGTGTGAAAGACTGCCATACTAGTTTCCATTGCGTTGGCGTTAGTAAACTCAACTAATACGAAAAGTAACCGTCTCATTCCCTAGCAACGACGCGCATTGATTTCAGAGGAACGTGTCATCATTATTCACTGCTTTCCAGGCTCCGTGATCCTGGTTCGCGTCATCTTCTTGACTTTGCCTCCTAAGAAGAAACAATGAACTTCCTTTCAAACTGTCGCTCAATGTTGCTCTTTGGTTTTCCATAACAGAGTTTGACATTGCAAACACATATTTGTTTTATTTCACTAAATCCATCATTCCACAGGCGTACGCCCAATTTCAGGATGAGGTACCCACTATACCAGTTACCCAGTAGAGCACTGAGGAGGAAAGTGCCTTGCTCAAGGGTACAACACCGATCTAGAGTCTCGATCTCACCATCCTCTGATAGTGAGCCCGATACCATGAACAACACACCATGTCTCCCATATCAATACATCAGGCACCCTGGATTCAGGCTCATCTCAGACCAGACTAATCAGCATGTACCGTGTATAGTAGCGACCATGGTGATGTATCCAAAGGGTGTCCATTGATTATGATCTTTGTACAAATCAAAATTTTCAGTAAAGTTACTATGTTTACGATATTATTCATATTTAAGGGCATGAAAACAAACCATTACTGTGTATTTGTGGGCAGTCACGTGGTTCAGCTCTACCAATTAAAACGCAATGGACAGGGCATGGTAATATGAGTATCAACAGTCTACCACGAGCCTTCTAAAGGCCCACTGGGAGAATTCTCAAATTGTTAACGCTTACGCATGGTATTATATATTATATTATACCAGTATACTGACGGCGCAGATACGGCGATATGATTGGTTAAGACGTGAGAAGAACCGTGGTATATTGGCGATATACCACGGCTGGTACCAGCGCGAGTTCTCGGCTGGAGCAAACATGCTCGTGCATACATGACATTATCTGGTCAAAATCTCGTGGCATACCGTCACTGAGTGTACTTTATTGCACGGCTTAAAGCTAATGAACATGAGTAACAATAAGAAGAAAGATATTCTTTAATATTTGCAAAATACGTGTTGAAGCATGAAGTAGATTCCTATGGAGACGGTATGTTATACATCTGACGTAGATAACGGTACTGGGTTTATCAATTTTAACCATTTCAAATGAAAAGAAGATGTCGCAAGAGCACATATCAGCACGAAACTATTCACAATAACTCTTTACCAAAGCAAACACAACGTCCGTTAATTCATAGCCTTCCAACCTCCCGTGTCCATGAATAAATCTTCCTACATACTTTTAATTCAGGTTCTTCAAATGTTTGCTTACTTCTCTCTCTTACATTTGCACTTTTGTACGACTTTTCGTATTATAACATGAATTACAACTTTAGAAAATATTGAATATTCATTACTTTGATGGCTGTACTGTCTCTGCTATTTGTAATAGTTTGGACGTTCAGAGACTGTTGTTTATGTTTAGGCACTTTTCCCGACGAAGTTGTTAGGAGGGCGAGGGAAAGGGTTGCATCGCCACAGTCTGCCATCGATTGCTACACTTTCCTTCTATCCCAGCCAGAGGAGTCCGTCAGGTTTCTCTGGATCTTCTATCAATGAATTTCAAGTTCAGAGGTCTGTCCGGCAGGGCCAAGGTCGTCATTTTGACTTTCACATCGGTCGTAGATGTCAGAATAAAGTTTTGGCACAGCTGCAAAACAGTAAAAAATAACCCTAACAATTTAGAAGTGTCTGTCAAACATGTATAGTCGTAAAATTGCAGACCCAGGCAAACACTAAAGAATATACTACCTGACTGAACACTTTTTTGAAATTTACGTGATCTTAGAAAGGTCACTAGTTTCACACAGCCAGGGGTGTCTATCTAAGCAAACACAAAGGTTAACATAAACAAGATTAGGCTCCAGTGATATTAAAGGGGGACTAGCAATGTGTAGGAAAATCTGAGCAAATATTTCATTGATTTTTTTCCTGCATATAAGTAAAGGTTTTAGTCCACTTCCATGTAACAAAAAATATATAAGACACAGGCAGTGCCAATACTTCAATTAAAGACAATTAATTGACGTAAAACTAACCCTTGCCAATGTCAGGTATATTTCTAGCTCAGCAAGCCTCTTCCCTGTGAAAACAATAGAAAAATCGTCTTCTTAGTTAGGGAGTGATACGTTATTCTAGATGACATTAATAGCCAAACATTCAATACAAAAACACAAACACACACACGCATATAATATATGTACATACATACACACACATATACATACATACATACATACATACATACATACATACATACATACATACATACATACATACATACATACATACATACATACATACATACATACATACATACATACATACATACATACATACATACATACATTATACACACAAGCAGACCGACAGACAGTCAGACAGTCAGACAAACAAACATATGCATATACATGTACCTAAATATCGAAAGAAAAAACTCACCAATGCACATCCGCGGTCCGTAGCCAAACGGTAAGGACTTGAATCCGTAGAAGTGTTCTTTTTCAACTCGAATCCATCTCTCTGGTCGGAATTCTAGCGGATCCGAGAAACATTTTGGATCTCGACTCATCAGCCACATCTGCCCAACTATGGCTGTCTGTCAAAATAATTGAGAAACTGTATTTGTCGGGTATGCCCTACATTTGTCTGGCCTGTGAATACACCAGATACCTGTGAATCACGATGTCCAGGCCAAGGCTATTCATTTTAACACACCGTATAGAAAGTGATACTTTATTACTTGCCATGATCGGGTCGATACAGAGCGCAACATTTTGGTAGAAACATCAAAAACTGCGATCAGAGTAACGCTTACGGCTACTTACCCCGGCTGGTATCTGGTAACCGCCGACTGAAATATCTTTGTCCAGTATCCTAGCCAAATTGGCGATTGGAGGGTATAATCTAGATCAGGTAAAGTAAGCCGTTTATTAACAAACGTAACCGACCAATTTATGAGAACGATTACTTGGCTTAGGGAAGTACAATACGAGCTTTTTCCAAATGATCATGTTATCCTAAAAGCCATTTCAGTATGACGGTAATACTGTTATATTTTTCTTTACTTTTTCGGCATATTGATAGTGTTTTATGTCCCTAATGCAAAAGTAATGTATTTCGGCAGATACAACCAGTTGATAGTAAATTTAAAACAAACTCGTTCGAATTTCGCAACGTACACACTTTATTTCATGTTATATCAAGCGAAATGATGACGTCATAGATTATCATGGCTGCTACGTATATCTGGCCTGAGCTTGAAATCATTCACAAGAAAATTAGGATTGAAGACTAATTACTACCTCATAGACTCCCTGACAATTGCTTTCAAGTAAGGCATTTGATTGACATGTTCGGGTGTTGGCGTCTCTCCTCTCGGTACGACCCGCTCAGTTTCCTCGTACAGGGCATCCTGGACTCGTGGGTGCTTGGCGAAGCAGTACAAAGTCCACAGCATAGTGTTCGCTGTCTGCAACCAAGAATACGAGTTTTTGATCACGTGCATCAGCTTCAGGAAAGCGACATTTCACCCCCCCCCCCGAGACTATTTCTACTTATCGTTGCGACTTAGCCGATTTCCGGACTTTATTACCATTTCTCAAAGAAAACTTCAAATACAGACTGCAAACACCGATTCCCGATAACTGTGAAATTTCAAAAAATCACAGAACTTGGCAGCAATTTTTAAAGGCCCTGACTATATCCTTTGCCTCTACTTTTCCTAGCTGTGTCTGGGATTCTCTTATGCCACATTCAACGTTCGTAGGATAAAATTAACAGCCTGAGGGTACAATAAGCGCAACTGAAGAAATTACTGAGATATCCCTGGTTCTCGCATTAGTGGAGTTCTCCTCCCAGTCAAACACTTGGCCAGTACAATGTTTGATTTCTATAACATTAAATACACAAACTGATCGCAACCTTTTGTCACATTTTGCTAATCCTGCAAACAGAGTTTATGCAAGCTTTTGATTGACGGTCGGTTCAACTTGCCAACGGTCATTGATTCCTCACCAAAAACGCTTAATTTCCTACAAAATTGTCTTCCAGTCGCGCTAGACTTTGAATATAACACAGAGTTCGATCGGCAGCAACTTCGCGCTGACCGCTTGGCAGTCTGTCTGCATTATTACGACCGGGGAAAACTAAAAGTGGCATTTTCTGGAGCGTGAGCCCGCTTGTTGCCTGTTTGGTGTCACTTACACAGTGAACGCCGCCATACCTTGGCGGCCTTTTAAAGGGAGGCTCCGCCTTTAAGGTTTTAGTTCCGATGCTGTATACATGAGAGGGTTGAGAAACGTTTTTTCGTTGCATTTTCAATTTTAGCTTGCTCTGACAGACTTAATTAAAAATACTGGAAAATATATATATATTAACCTCACCGTATCGACAGTTGCAGCCAGCAACTCCGTCGCATTGGCATAAATTTCATCGACGCTAAGTGTTCCCTTCGTAATCATGTACGTGACAAGATCGGCCCCTTCTATACCTATGTCCTCTGCAGCAGCCATTCTCTTAGTGACGTCATCATTTTCTCGTCGATCAGCTCCTTCGCTGTGAAGATATGAAACGAAGAAAATTACCACTCGCCCGCTTTGTATGTGTACGTACACACACACCAACACACACACACACACACACACACACACACACACACACACATACACGTGTACTATGACTTGTGAGACGCCAGTTATAATGACACTTATGGACCCCTATGTTGCTTTAGTGTTAGAACCACAAAAACAAAATAATTCTAAAGTATTCCAGTCAGACTACACATAAATCATAAAAGTTTTTAGAAATAAGCATAAATGACATTTCTGTAGCAGTGTAGACTTATGAAGCCATCCTGGGCTGACCTGAATTATGGATCCGATGGGTGTGATTTATATGCACCCCATAAGCAGTAAAAGTGTGGCCATTTTACAATATAGTACATAGTAAGGCCTTTGAGAGTTTATTTTTCTGCATATGTCAAATTTGACAAGAACCACATCAACTTCCATTGTTGTTGCTATTTCCTTGGCAAAATATTTAGGAACTTGATTGGTGGTCATCCACTCTCTTACTTTATCATTTTCCTGGAGTCTCTTAGTACCGCCTTTCTCTATCACTGCATGAAAAGCCAATAATACTTACTGTATTTGCATGGATTATTGCCTGTATTTTAGCTGAAGAGTGCATATACAGGTGAATACAGTTATTAATCCATTGCTTGTATTCAGCAAGCCTGTATTCACGTGGATTCATGTGAATTCACGTGTATTATTCAATAATACAGTCAACTCATCAATGTGAATTTATCTGTATTATTGCGTTTTCATGCAGTGTATATAGTCAGAAGAGTGAACATAGGGACGTAGATGAAAAGAAAGCACTGCAGCAATGACTAGTCAATGTACATCACCAATTTCACCAATCTACTTTCTGAGAATCCTTGCCTCACTAACTTTTGTGCTAACAGTCCGTGTCTCACTCAAAAGTCTTCATATGCATTGAATGCTCTACTGTATCTAAGATGTTATGAAATATATATATCATAAGCTGGAGATGATGGTATATTGGTTGACAAAAAGGAAAAGTTTATAATTTCAAAATTGAATGTGATATGCAACGAATTTAAGAGGAAAAGTGGGGACATTTATACACTCATGGTATTTATAGTACGCAGTAAGACCATATGGTGTATTGGAAGAGGAAAGGTGGGGCCATTTATACACTCATGGTATTTATAGTACACAGTAAGACCATGTGTGTGTATCTGTAAGAGGAAAGGTGGGGCCATTTATACACTCATGGTATTTATAGTACACAGTAAGACCATGTGTGTGTATCTGTAAGAGGAAAGGTGGGGCCATTTATACACTCATGGTATTTATAGTACACAGTAAGACCATGTGTGTGTATCTGTAAGAGGAAAGGTGGGGCCATTTATACACTCATGGTATTTATAGTACAAAGTAAGATCTTGTTGTGTGTTTTAACAAGAACATACCAGATTAAGAATAAAATGTAACTTCAACCTTAGACAGCAACCAACTACACACATGATGAATGATTTGTTGGTCTTATTTTTGATATCAGTTGATATGTTATCTTTGGCAGAAAAAAAGGTGTTTCATCCTTGACATCTTTCAACCAGATATGAACTGAAAATGCTCACGTTTGATCACAAATACAAAATATCAAATTTGTTGATAGGAAACTTTGGAGAGTCTCTTCATACAGTTTTAGATAGGTACAAACAATATTCTGGCGTTTTCTTGATTTGCAATGTGAAAGGTCTCTCATATAGTTAACTATGTACACAAACAATATCGACAGGAAGTTCATGGCGTCAGAAGCAAGGGTTTTGATTAAAACTGTGAAAAGTCTATTGATACAGTTTAATAAGTACACAAATAATATCTCAAACAAGTTAAATGGAGTTCGGAGTAAAGGTTCTTGGTTTTAAGTGGTAATTGCTTAACCCATTTAATATGCAAATTAGCTTGTAGTTGATAAAAACCTGTAACAAAGTCTCTAGCTACAGTTTAATATTTACACAAATAATATCTCTAACAAACTTCATGGAGTTCAGAGGTTTTGATTTTGAGTGCTAATTACATAATCCCATTAAATATGAAAATTAGCTTGAGGTTAATTATAAACTATGAAATGTACACAAACAATAGCACCAGCAAGTTTCGTGGAGTTTAGAGTACAAGTTCCTGATTTACAGTGCTAATTTGTTAAATTGATTAAATATGCAAATTAGCTTGTTATTAACATGATACTGCCCAATGTCTCACTTCTCAATAAGAATTTATTTGGCATGATGCTTCTTGAGCTATATTGCTATTCAGATAATAGCTGGCATGGTAAGTTTCAAGGTGATTGGTGCAGTAAATCATGCTGTATAACACTATAGTCATCATGCTTCCCATACACAACCACGTATCAGAAAAATTAAAACTGTGATAGCTTCATTAACATGAAAACCACGCCCATCAAAACCTTTTAAGTTTTAGCCATTTTGGTTCTGAACATGTGTACCAAGTTTGGTTGAAATCTTTTCAGCCGTTCTTGAGATATCATGTATACACACAGACAGACATAGCTAAACCATATGCTCACGTGTGAACACGTGAGCAAAAATGATGCAGCAACATAGTTTCTAACTTTTTTTTATTTTTCAACCAACAAGAACGTACAAAAGGCATGAAAACAACATAGGAATGAATGCAGAAATATATGCACAGCAGTGATGCCTGAGGGGATTTTGTTGCACAGCAACAGTTCTGTGTTTGATTTTTTGTGCACTAATGCATAATTTTGACAGCTTAATATAACAGTGAGATATCTGTACAGCTTTTTTTCACTTAAATTTTCCTCTTGAGATGAAGAAATAAAAGGTTCACTTGGCAGATCTATATTGACATGAATGAGGATGAGAAACAAACTTTTCTTTTGGCTGTACTTGAAAAACAATAACAGGATATACTGGTATAAACATGAATAACTATTAATCATATATTTTTACTGCAAATTGCCGACGAAGAAAGAAATTTTCACAGCCGTAATTTTTCTGTTTTGGAACAAGTCATCGTTGATGACACAGTCCCCACTTGTTAATGGGTACTTTGATTACAGGTCCTGTGATAAAAATACTTTGATACAGATGGCACTCAATGGCCAAGAATGAGTTCCATGGTAATGAAAAAACATAAAACCAATGAAGACCACTATCCAAAGGTCATTAAATGAGTCAACCGGGAATTAGTTGACAGGATGTTGCAAAACATTTTTTCATACTATTCTAACACTAATAGATTATCACCGGTACCATATTTCATAAAAGTTTAATGCAGTATTTACAACACTATGAGATCAACATCTGTATCAAGTTTCATCTAATTTGAGGTTGTATCTGTGGATATATCACTCTAATTAGGAAAGTTCATTACATATGCAATTACAAACTAATTAAAATGACACTGATAAATGTCTTTTTCACTGTTAAAGCAATGTGACCTTAACATCTGTACAAAGTTTCATGAACTTTAATGCAGTATTTCTTGACATATCAGCCTAATTATGAAACTTCAATAATTGACATGATACTGCTACATGATGTGAAACAAATTGACGAGCATGTATGAAATATGTCAATGTCCTTGTACCAACTTTGAATGATACTGGTGGAAATATGTCTGAGTTATGGCTCACTACATGAGAAAATCGTAACCACCGCCACGCAGCGATATTTGATCTTACTGTTTAAAAAATCAACACGTATATGTATGACATAAGTCAATGTCCAGGTAGAAACTTTGAATAAAATCAGTTGAGACTTGCCAAAGTCATGGCTCTCGACATGAAAAAAACCATAACAAAATTGCCACCATGTGGCCATATCGGACCATATCGAGAAACAAATCAAAGTACATATTTATATCGAAGTACATATGTATACTATAAGTCAATGTCCTTGTACCTACTTTGAATAAATTTGCTTGATACATGTCTAGTTTAGTTCAGGACATGGAAAATCGTAAATAAAATGGCCGCCTGGCAGCCATATTGGATCGTATCACAAAACAAATTGATGTGCATATCTATGACATTGGTTAATGTCCTTGTACCAACTTTGAATAAAATCCGTTGAAACATGTGTGAGTTATGGCTTTGTACATGAAAAAATTCTAATAAAATGGCCGTCTGGTGGCCATATTGGATTGTATCGCAAAATAAATCAATGTGCATCTGTAGGTCATAGTGCTATGCCTTTGTGCCAAGTTTGAACAAAATTGGTTAAGCAGTGTCTGAGAAACTGTTGATGACGGACGGACGCACACATGGACGGGACCCAATCTATAAGTCCCAGCCGGACTTAGTCCGCGGGGACTAAAAAAATAGTGTCAGGGACACTGTGCTCACATGTTTTGAATTGGTACATTTGAGAGTGATATAAACCAGCAACCTAGCTTTTGTATCCTGAAAAGTTCTTGCAGACATATCAAAGTGTGGGTACTGATGAACGTTCACTATTTGATTTGAACTATTCATAAATATCTATAATAAGATAAAGATGACATCTGGCCTAGAAGCTTAATATCTTTTATCCTTGGCACTGGGCGTGGGAGGCACGTCACATTGGAAGGTGTTATCAACTATCAGTGTACATACTTAAGTGGACAAGCGGCCTTGGGACCAATATAGACCCTTTGTGATATATAGGACAATTGAAATGATGACACCCCTAGGAACCTCCATACTAAGTTTCAAAATGAATTGGACCAGTGGTTTCAAAGAAGACTTTTAAAACCACAAATTGGAAAGTTGCCCAAACATACAATTATGCAAATTTCATCACACTTCAAACAAATATGACAGAGGTTACCCCTACGAACCTACATACAAAGCTTAAAACCAATTAGAGTGCAGTTTCAGAGGAGATGATTTTTTTTTACCAACATGGGAAAAATTGCCCCAAAACTACAAATATGCAAATTTCATCACAATATCATCAATTCCGACTTAAGATCACCCGAAGAAACCTCCATACCAAGTTTGAAATAAATTGGAATTATGGTTTCAGTAAGAAGATTTTTTTAACAAAAATGGGAAACATTGCCCAAAAAATACAATTATGCAATTTAATCACAATATTTGAACAAGTCTGACTGATGTAACCCCTAGGGACCTCAATACCAAGTTTCAAATGAGTCAGACTTGCGATAACAGAGAAGAATCTTTTTTTACCAAAAATGGCATTTTTAAAATCTAATTTGCATATTTTTGAAGAAATCACCAAAACGAAAATATCATCCGGGCATTTACACATCTTGCATTCACACTCCAAATATCAAGTCTATAGGTACTACGGTTCTCAAATTATTTGAGTGGACAGACATGACATACATACATACTGATGCCAACTTCAGCCTATACAATAAGCTCACATTGGTAAAGCAAAAGTAAGCTATAAAATCTTCATCAACTCCATGAACTCTAATACATAAAAATGAAGGAACAAGAATTCGATAAGGCTAAATGTAACTCTCAAAACTGTTTTACATGTGAAAGACAACCTATTTGAAAAAAAAAGTGAAGAGTATGGTACATCATATATTTTTTGTCTATGTTATCAATTGCGAGTTACCACATGAGGGTTCATCACATGCTAAATTCCTGAAAACGTTGGTTTTGCTGTGTTAAAAGACAAAGCGTTTGAACAATTTTGAGCGAAAAAATTGAAGAGTACAGTACTTAATTTAAACATTTAATCAGAATTCAAATTTTGGAGTTACCTAATTTTGTTCATCACATGGTTAATTCCTAACTCTGTTGGTTTTGCTTTGTGGAAGAAGAACTGTTCAGACAGTTTGAAAGATAATAAATGTAGAATATGAAGAAGATGGTATTCACATATTTTGTTTTTCAAACTTAGGATTTTGGAGTTACCTCATGAGGTATATCAGATGGTAAATTCCTAACTCTATTGGTTTTGATGTGTTCAAAGACAATTTTTTGGAAGATAACAAGTGAAGACTATAGTGCCGCTGGTAAACATTTTCTTGTCAAAGTTAAAATTTTGGAATAACCTCATGAGGTTCAACACGTTGTAAATTACTAATACTGTTGGTTTTGCAGTGTTCAATGACAAATCATTTGAACTTCTGAAATTTGAAAAGATAAGTTGGTTTTGATGTTTTCAACGACAAACTTTTACAACATTTAAAAAAAAACGAGTGAAAAGTATGGTACTTCATGTAAACATTTTAGTTCAGAGTTAAAATTATTGAGTTACCTAATAAGGTTATCACATGGTAAATTCCTAACTCAGTTGTTTTGCTGTGTTCAAAGACAAAGTGGTGGGATTTTGAAATTTGGAAAAATAACAGGTGAAGTGTATGGTATCTGCTGTAAACATTTTGTCAAGAATTAATATTATGGCGTTACCTCATGAGGTTAATCACATGGTAAATTATGAACTCTTTTGATGTGTTTAAAGACAAACTGTGGACATTTTTGAAAGCTAACAAATGTAGTATACGAAGAATTGGTACTTCATGTATTTTTACCCGAAAAATAATAATTTTTGAGTTACACCATGAGATAATCACATTATGAATTCCTATCTCCTGTTGGTTTTGATATGTTCAAAGTCAAACTGTTTGGGCATGTTTAAAAGATAGCAAGTGAAAAATTAACATATTTTTCCAAATAAAAATTATTGAGTTACCTCAAGAGGTTCACCACATGGTAAATCTCAACTCTATTGGTTTTGCTGTGTTTAAAGACAACCTGTTTGGACATTATTGAAAGATAACAAGTGAAGAGTAGGGCACTTCACATACTTTTTTTTTCAAAGTTACAGTTTTGTCATTACCTCATTAGGTTCATCACATATAAAATTTCTAACTTTGTTGGTTTTGCTGTGTTCAAAGAGAAAGTGTTGGGAATATTTGGAAGATAACAAGTTGAAGACTAATAGTGATTCATGTTGACATTTTTTCAAAATTAAATTTTGGAGTTGCTGTAAGATATTCATCACATGGTAAATTCCTAACACTATTTGTCTTGAAGTGTTCAAAGACAACCTGTTTGCATATTTTTGAAAGAAAAGAAGTGAAGAATATGGTATTTCATATCCTTTTTTTCAAAGTTACACTTTTGGAGTTACCTTATGAGAGTCATCGCATGTCAAATTCCAAATTTTGTTGGGTTCTTGATATGGCCAAAAAGAATCCTCATGAGGAAACTCAAAAAGGTCTAATTTTGAAAAAAATGTGGTACCATAACTTCACTTTTTATATCTCAAAAATATCCAGTTTGTCTTCGAACACACCAAACGCAACAGACCAAGTAGGAATTTACCATGTGTTGAACGTCAGGGGGTAACTTCACAATTACATTATTCTGAAAAACATTGTACACACAGAAACTCAGAGTCAAGGTAATCTAACAATCTGAATGCAAAACAGCTATCATTATACATCTCCTACAACTGTTTCTTTGCTCTCCTCTCATATGCTATTGCCCTGCTTTTAACATGTGCCATTTCAGCAATTTCAAGTTTCTGTTGCTCAAAACATTTTTTTATTTGCTAAGCATTTTTCAGCTTCGGCCTTTGTGACTATTTTATTCTTTCTAATGTGTGACATGAAATGGCTGTCAATGGCGGCTTCTTCTGCTTCAGTTAAAATTTTGGAATTACCTCATGAGGTTCATCACGTTGTAAATTACTAACACTGTTGGTTTTGCAGTGTTCAATGACAAACCATTTGAACTTCTGAAATTATGAAAGATAAGTTGGTTTTGATGTTTTCAAAGACAAACTTTTTGTAACATTTTAGAAAAACGACAAGTAAAAAGTATGGTACTTCATGTAAACATTTTAGTTCAGAGTTAAAATTATTGAGTTACCTAATGAGGCTAACACTTGGTAATTAATTCCCAGCCCTGTTGTTTTGCTGTGTTCAAGGGCTAAGTGGTGGGATTTTGAAATTTTGAAAAATAACAGTTGAAAAGAATGGTACCTGTTGTAAACATTTTGTCAAGAATTAATATTATGGCATTACCTCATGAGGTTCTTCACATGGTAAATTCTGAATTCTGTTGCTTTTGATGTGTTTAAATACAAACAGTGGACATTTTTCAAAGCCAACAAATGTAGTATATGAAGAATATGGTACTTCATGTATTTTTACCCCCCAAAAATTATAATTTTGGAGTTACAACATGAGATAATCACATTATGAATTCCTATGTCTGCTGGTTTTGATGTGTTCAAATACACACTGTTTGGACATGTTAAATTAAAAGATAGAAAAAAAAATTAACAGTTTTCCAAGTTAAAATTATGGGAGTTACCTCAAGAGGTTCATCACATGGTAAATTCTCACATTTCTGGCCGCTGGGAGTGCGGGATCGACAGTGTGGGAAAAATTGATCCCACACTCTCAGAAACCGTCCCACACTCTGCAGTAAATACTACACGAGCTCTGATTGGATGATAAACAGTCTGTTTTGTTCCACGCGCAAAATGTTATCCAATGGCACGACGAGTAACACACAGACAGAACTACAAAGTAAGCAGGTCAAAGTACAGTGGCAAATGATAGACTTGTCACGATTTTGGAAAATGTTGTACATGTCCAATGTGAATTTAACGCATTTTGTGGTCATGTGAGAAAAGAATCTCACACACCAAGGACCTGGGATCAGATTTCTCACACCAGTTGGGGATATTTTGTCTCACACGAGCCTGCGGCTCGTGTGAGACAAAATCTGATCCAAGGTCCTTGGGGGTGTGAGATTCTATCATTCCCAACTCTATTGGTTTTGCTGTGTTCAAAGACAACCTGTTTGGACATTATTGAAAGATAACAAGTGAAGAGTATGGCACTTCAGATACTTTTTTTTCAAAGTTACAGTTTTTTCATTACCTCATTAGGTTCATCACATATAAAATTTCTAACTTTGTTGGTTTTGCTGTGTTCAAAGAGAAAGTGTTGGGAATATTTGGAAGATAACAAGTTGAAGACTAATAGTGATTCATGTTGACATTTTTTCAAAGTTAAAATTTTGGAGTTGCTGTAAGATATTCATCACATGGTAAATTCCTAACACTATTTGTCTTGAAGTGTTCAAAGACAACCTGTTTGCATATTTTTGAAAGAAAAGAAGTGAAGAATATGGTATTTCATATCCTTTTTTCAAAGTTACACTTTTGGAGTTACCTTATGAGAGTCATCGCATGTCAAATTCCAAATTTTGTTGGGTTCTTGATATGGCCAAAAAGAATCCTCATGAGGAAACTCAAAAAGGTCTAATTTTGAAAAAAAATGTGGTACCATAACTTCACTTTTTATATCTCAAAAATATCCAGTTTGTCTTCGAACACACCAAACGCAACAGACCAAGTAGGAATTTACCATGTGTTGAACGTCAGGGGGTAACTTCACAATTACATTAATTCTGAAAAACATTGTACACACAGAAACTCAGAGTCAGGTAATCTAACAATCTGAATGCAAAACAGCTATCATTATACATCTCCTACAACTGTTTCTTTGCTCTCCTCTCATATGCTATTGCCCTGCTTTTTAACATGTGCCATTTCAGCAATTTCAAGTTTCTGTTGCTCAAAACATTTTTTTATTTGCTAAGCATTTTCAGCTTCGGCCTTTGTGACTATTTTATTCTTTCTAATGTGTGACATGAAATGGCTGTCAATGGCAGCTTCTTCTGCTTCAGTTAAAATTTTGGAATTACCTCATGAGGTTCATCACGTTGTAAATTACTCACACTGTTGGTTTTGCAGTGTTCAATGACAAACCATTTGAACTTCTGAAATTATGAAAGATAAGTTGGTTTTGATGTTTTCAAAGACAAACTTTTTGTAACATTTTAGAAAAACGACAAGTAAAAAGTATGGTACTTCATGTAAACATTTTAGTTCAGAGTTAAAATTATTGAGTTACCTAATGAGGCTAACACTTGGTAATTAATTCCCAGCCCTGTTGTTTTGCTGTGTTCAAGGGCTAAGTGGTGGGATTTTGAAATTTTGAAAAATAACAGTTGAAAAGAATGGTACCTGTTGTAAACATTTTGTCAAGAATTAATATTATGGCATTACCTCATGAGGTTCTTCACATGGTAAATTCTGAATTCTGTTGCTTTTGATGTGTTTAAATACAAACAGTGGACATTTTTCAAAGCCAACAAATGTAGTATATGAAGAATATGGTACTTCATGTATTTTTACCCCAAAAATTATAATTTTGGAGTTACAACATGAGATAATCACATTATGAATTCCTATGTCTGCTGGTTTTGATGTGTTCAAATACACACTGTTTGGACATGTTAAATTAAAAGATAGAAAAAAAAATTAACAGTTTTCCAAGTTAAAATTATGGGAGTTACCTCAAGAGGTTCATCACATGGTAAATTCTCACATTTCTGGCCGCTGGGAGTGCGGGATCGACAGTGTGGGAAAAATTGATCCCACACTCTCAGAAACCGTCCCACACTCTGCAGTAAATACTACACGAGCTCTGATTGGATGATAAACAGTCTGTTTTGTTCCACGCGCAAAATGTTATCCAATGGCACGACGAGTAACACACAGACAGAACTACAAAGTAAGCAGGTCAAAGTACAGTGGCAAATGATAGACTTGTCACGATTTTGGAAAATGTTGTACATGTCCAATGTGAATTTAACGCATTTTGTGGTCATGTGAGAAAAAGAATCTCACACACCAAGGACCTGGGATCAGATTTCTCACACCAGTTGGGGATATTTTGTCTCACACGAGCCTGCGGCTCGTGTGAGACAAAATCTGATCCAAGGTCCTTGGGGGTGTGAGATTCTATCATTCCCAACTCTATTGGTTTTGCTGTGTTCAAAGACAACCTGTTTGGACATTATTGAAAGATAACAAGTGAAGAGTATGGCACTTCAGATACTTTTTTTTCAAAGTTACAGTTTTTTCATTACCTCATTAGGTTCATCACATATAAAATTTCTAACTTTGTTGGTTTTTGCTGTGTTCAAAGAGAAACTGTTGGGAATATTTGGAAGATAACAAGTTTAAGACTAATGGTGCTTCATGTTGACATTTTTTTCAAAGTTAAAATTTTGGAGTTGCTGTAAGATATTCATCAGATGATAAATTCCTACACTGTTTGTTTTGATGTGCTTAAAACAACCATTTGCATATTTTTGAAAGAAAAGAAGTGAAGAATATGGTATTTAATATATTTTTTTTTTCAAATATATTTTTTTTCAAAGTTACACTTTTGGAGTTACCTTATGAGAGTCATTGCATGTCAAATTCCAAATTTTGTTGGGTTCTTGATAAGGCCAAAAAGAACCTTCATGAGGAACTCCAAAAAGGCTAATTTCGAAAAGAAAAATATATATGGTACCATATCTTCACTTTTATATCAGAAAAATGTCTCGTTTGTCTTCGAACACACCGAAAGCAACGGAGCTAGGAATTTACCATGTGGTTAACCTCATGGGGTAACTCCACAATATTAACTCTGAAAAACATTTTACATACAGAAACTCAGTGTCAAGGTAATCTAACAATCTGAAAGCAAAACAGCTATCATTATACGTCTTCTACAATTTTTTCTTTGCTTTCCTCTCATATGCTATTGCTCTGCTTTTTACATGCCGTTGCAGCAATTTCAAATTTCTGTTGCTGAGAACTTTCTCAATTTGCTAAGCATACTGTTCAGCTTCGGCCTTTGTGACTGTTTAATTATCTCTGATGTGAGACATGAAATAGCTGTCAATGGCGGCTCCTTCTGCTTCAGTTCACGGTACTTACTGGCCAACAGGCTTTTTTCGAACTATAGTGAGGAAATATAGAGAAAATGGTTCATAAAATCAGGCCTTAACAAAATTCAAATATCTGTATTTCTCTGAAGAATGGGACCCTTCCTCACTAAAAAGTTGTAGGGGTCCTAGTGCGAAATAGGGAGTCTGCAAGCAAAATTTGGGGTTAACGCAATCCCTACATAAATACAAACAAACCCCACAAGGCAGCTCAATATGCTGCACACATCAGTATCTGTTTGTCTTTAGCTGATTTAACAGTTGTGGGGTCACAGGTTCATGTGGAAAGCTATTTTCCCCCTAGGTATTACACAAGGAAGACAATCAAATAATATTAAACTCTATGCTATGCACATGATGTTCTGTTGATCTACTGTTACATGCTCAAGGAACAGATTTGTGATGTCACCTTCATGGCAAGTCATCCAATAATGTTTACTGGTTACAGGTACATATATGTCAGTATATCATTGACTATCACTGACCTTCAGAAGTTTCATCATGTTCACATTGCTTCTTGTTCTTTTCTGCAGAGGACTCCATATGACTCCCTGGGTGGATAGTGTTCCTTTGCATATTCTCACTCGCAACTAATAATCATAGGAAAGAGCACCATCATGTAAGACCATGCAACACATAATACTGAACTTGCTTTTTGCAGATAATTTGCACTAGCGAGCGGCTCTCTCTGTGGCCTCTCTGCTAGGTGACTGATGCCGTATGTTGTGGGTTCGGACCCGATTGAAAACTAGCCGTATACAAAGGATATTCAAGATGAAATCTTAATTTCTTATTGCCATCTTTCCGACAGTAATCATAAATATGTGAGAGAGATAAATCATGCTGTCACAAATTAATTTCCAATTATATGACTGCCACAGATTCTGTATATCCCTGTATTTTATGGAAGTATTTAGCTGTCAATTGATATGTCAATCAATCAATCAATCTATCAATCAATCAACCAATCAATCAATCAAAGCAATTTATAAGTGCTAGAATCAATTACACTGTTATTTTTGAAGGCACTGAAGTTAAAATACGTGAATTCTGTTACCATTGGAAGCAGATGGCACCTAGTCCTCACAAAGTAGAGCACAGGGCAGCACTTATTTTTTTTATCAAAGTTAACAGGCAGGCCACTACCTTTAATTGCTTGGTATTTTCAGTTTTTGTGGGTGTGTGTGGCAATGCCATTTTCTTGTTCTCCATAGTGAATTCCAACATACCCAGTTTTTTACAAGTCAACATATGTTGTGTCAATATATTAGTTTCGTTGTTCTCATTTACAAATGCCATCAAATCTGGAATGATAATTTTTCAGACCTGATCTGTGTCAAGAAGATTAAAGCCCCAGTAACTCTTGAAAAACTTTCAAGGTGTATTGTCTCAGTTTTGTGTGTATTATAACAGTGGCCCTCGTTGTATTCTGCAAACAATTGCTTGATGTAATTTATCAACACACCCATTCTGTAGTAATCACCATTGTTATTGTTGAAGTCATTGTCAATGACATAGTCCCCATTCAGAATTGTGACATCAGTCTCATAGAGCATTCAAATGAAGTCTGTATAATATACGGATAGTTTTCAATCGGATGCGAACCACAACATACGGCATCAGTCGCCTAGCTGAGAGGCCTGAGACAGAACCAGTCGGCTAAATCTCCACTCCCAAAAAAGAGTGGTTCAATAGCCGGCTAAGTTGTTACATTTTTTCTGACTGAGAACCTTTCAACACGTTGTAGAGTTCGTGAAGCACTCACGCTCGCATGCTCACTATCATACATCGCACATACACACTTTATCGAAGCCAAGAAACAAATTTCATCGCTTTAACTGGGCGAACAATAACCTCGGGGACAATTCTGTCCACCAGCAGTGTTACCGACCCAGGATAGAAAATACGGATAGTTTCAATCGGATGCGAACCCACAACATACGGCATCAGTCGCCTAGCTGAGAGGCCTGAGACAGAACCAGTCGGCTAAATCTCCACTCCCAAAAAAGAGTGGTTCAATAGCCGGCTAAGTTGTTACATTTTTCTGACTGAGACCTTTCAACACGTTGTAGAGTTCGTGAAGCACTCACGCTCGCATGCTCACTATCATACATCGCACATACACACTTTATCGAAGCTAAGAAACAAATTTCATCGCTTTAACTGGGCGAACAATAACCTCGGGGACAATTCTGTCCACCAGCAGTGTTACCGACCCAGGATAGAAAATACGGATAGTTTTCAATCGGATGCGAACCCACAACATACGGCATCAGTCGCCTAGCTGAGAGGCCTGAGACAGAACCAGTCGGCTAAATCTCCACTCCCAAAAAGAGTGGTTCAATAGCCGGCTATTGTACTGGTGAATCCAGTGATTGTTTTCATGTCGAGGCATCAATAAATAAGTGTGATTGGATGTATCATAAAAATGTATGACACAGGTTAATATCCTTGTACCAATTTTGAAAGAAATCAGTTGAGACGTATTGAGTTATGGCTAAAGGCATAAACAAATCATAACAAATGGCCAGCTGGCAGCTATCAATTGCATCATATGACAACAAAATTGAGAGGTACATGTATTACAAAGGTTTATGTCCTTGTACCATATTTGGAAGAAATCAGTTGAGGCATGTCTGAGTTATGGCTTAACCCTTTTCCTGCCAGACAGTATTAAGACTAAATATTACTTCCCCATCAGCCAAGTCAGTAAAAAGCGGTATTGAGCCAAAAACATGAAGTATTTTCACACACTTGGCTTGGTCTGTTATAGCATCTTTAGTAAAAAAAATAAAGTTTATAGTATTGATGTTTTCAACAGCTTTCAATTGATGTACAGTATTATGTTAAAATACGCCATATGTTGTGTTTCATTAATTTTAACCATCTTGACCTGATGGTGAAATATGGACTTGGCAGGAAAAGGGTTCTGACATGAAAAAATCATAACAAAATGGCTGCCTGGTAACTCTATTGGGTCGTATCACAATAAATATCAACATGAACATGTATAACATAGGTCTATGTCGTTGTACCAACTTCAAAAGAAATCAGTTGAGACATGTTTGGGTTACGCTGTGGGTTACGGCTGGAAACATGAAAAAATCGTAACAAAATGGCTGCCTGGAGGGCATATTGGATTGTATTTTAACAAAATAGAGATGCATATGTATGACATAGGTCCATGTCCCTGTACCAATTTTGAAAGATATCAGTTGAGACACACTGGGTTATGGCTCAAGACATGAAAAAATTGTAATGAAATGGCCACTGGGCGGCCATATTGGATTGTATCAGAAGAAAAATCTACAAGCATATGTACGACATAGGTTAATGTCCTTGCACCAAATTTGAAAGACATCAGTTGACACATGTCTTGGTTACGGCTCAAGACATGAAAAACTTGTAAAAAACTAGCTGCTAGGTGGCCATCTTGGGTCATATTGTGAAACTATTAAATCAACGTACATCTGTATGGAGTCTGGTGCTATACTTGTGCAAAGTTTGAAAGAAATTGACCAAGCCTTGTCTGAGATATCTGCGTGAACAGGGGAAGGCATGCATGTGCGCGGACTTACAGACGGAACTCAATCTATAAGTCCCTGGAGTTCGTTTGTGGGGACTAATTAATGAGGTATATGATAGTGTGCCATTAGGTGCCTTAACCTGCCATACCGGTATATGAACCATTTAGTCCTTTTAGTTATTTAATTATTCACATTTATGTGATATTAAGGGTAATGACCTTTGACCCCAGCATAATTGATGAGGTGTATGACAGTTCATCATAAGGTGCTATAACCTACCAAATATGAACCATCTAGCCGTTTAAATTACCTAGTA
The DNA here is from genome assembly GCF_041260155.1 of Ptychodera flava. Taxonomy (NCBI): domain Eukaryota; kingdom Metazoa; phylum Hemichordata; class Enteropneusta; family Ptychoderidae; genus Ptychodera; species Ptychodera flava. The sequence goes on from NW_027248344.1 coordinate 53,976, forward strand.
ATTCATATTTATGTGATATTTACGGTCAATGACCTTCAACCCCAGTTGACATATTGGCGAAATGGTTTGATCCAACGTTTCCGCACTCTCGAAGTTGGGTCCTTCATTTCATGCATAATAAGGGATTTCCTTCAAATGAAGGGCGCCCTCTCTTTAGTTTCGATGACCGTTACACCATGTTTCACGGCTAGAAAAATCGGCAAAAAACACTGCAAAAGGTTAGTATTTATGGAAATTTTCCATATCCTTGCCATTTATATTGCCTCCAGTCGTGACCTATGTAAATTTTTTCAAAATCAGGGCAAATCTTTTGTAGAAATCACCAGATACGATTTTTGTAGACATGTTGACCTCGCCTTATACAGCACTGCGTCGCTTGCGTTGGCAAGACATTTAATTTAATTTGCAACCAGGTTTGGTCGGATTTGAATCTCATGACTATGATTTTCTGCAAAAGTTTTGGTGTTCAAAACGGACAAATATGAATTTAACACGCCTTTGAAATGAGGTCTGTTCGGTGTTGAATACCGTTAAATCCAATAAATATGGTGGCCATGCACACGCAAACAGCTTGAGACGCGTTGGTATCACATATCATTGCGTATTTTCAGTATCCCAGTTGTTGTAATCTTTTATTTTTTGAGCAAAATTTGTGATCAAGAATATATATAATGATGGTTTTGTTTGTTTAAGTATGATCCAGTTACCGAATACATGTGTCTTTACATTTTGTTGCAGATATACTGTGGCTGATAACCTACCACAGCCCGTTCTGGCAATGGCACATGGCTTACATATATTCACCGGTATTTTGTACCTGTATCTATGTTTACTAACAGTTTGAGTTTATGGTAACGTTTGGCCACAAGAAATTCACGTACTTTGAAATCATTTGTCATAGTTTTGAAAAATAAGAATTAAATGTTTGAAAGAAATCTATTTTGTTGAAAAAAGGAGAGTGTTTGGATCCTTAGCCATATCAAGCAGTGCAAGTAAGGATGCTTTATTGAGAAGTTGCATAAACTACGGTATGCCATATGCCACAGAGCATGGAAGGTTGCCCCTGACAGAAGTAAAACTTGCGGCAGCAAGTCTTCTTAAATGGAGGGCAACTTAATAATATTACAGGCCAATCGCAAAAGTGGCATATTAAATTTTTTGCCAATTTTGTGACTCAAAGACTGCAATATGCAACAGCACAAAGGTTGAACCATGTGAATATTTCTTTGTCCCTGAAAAAACATCTAAACAGTGTACACAGAGCCTGGGAAATCTAAACAGTGTACACAGAGCCTGGGTCAAGATTTCAAAAGCTGTTTCACATTGTCAGAAACTCCATAGTCGAGGGGTTTTAAGTTTGAAACAGGATGCTCAGTGCACAAAAAACACATTCATTGTCAAAGAAATGATACTGTTGAAAAGGATTGATGCAGTTATGTCATGGAAAGTAAAAGTAACATTGGCCTGCTCTCTGATATTGAAATACGGTTGTCCAGACTTGGCCAGTATGTGCTAAAAAGATGCCACAAATTTGAAAAGCACCATGTAACTGTTGTGCTAGAAGGCAAAGAATTTATTCTTCCTTTAAAATCATCGCTTTCATGTGATATTCAGAAAGAGGTGGCCCACAGTCTCGGTTACAGGAGACTACCATAGTTTTAAGTTATTCTCAGAAGACCAGCCATTGTATTGCTGTTTCAAGTCACACACATTGCACAAGAAAGTGCTTTTGATCAATATCTCTGGACTTGGAGATGTGAGGTCACATAAAGCAAAAACTCATCCAGATAAGAATAAGTGTGGTCCATGTGGTAAATGTGGGATAAAAAAAACAAACAGATGGTACCATGTTGTGGGAAAACCAGAGGAATATGTCCGAGCTGGTTAAAATCTAGGGGCATGAATGAACAGTATTGTTTCTGCAATGCGTGTCGCCTAGCTTTATATAGATAAAGAATTTTCTGGAAGAGATGGAGGGGATGATGAGAAAGCACCAATAATTGATGTCACAGAGGCCAATGGTTCTACTCCGGAATAAAAAGGACGCGATGCATACGCCATTCTACATACTCAGAACGCCCAAATAATCACGTGATCCGGTACAAACAAACCCACATGTGTACTGAACGCGTATAGAAATACACGTACGTCTGTGCGCGTTTGCGCACATGGCTTTGTTTGTACCGTGGTCGATTCGAATTCCGGGTTTGGCCTATTGTTTAATCTGTACTTTAACTGGCCCAAGTTTACACTCCACTGATGTTGATGACAAAAACTCTTTCTCACACAGTTTAATCTCTACTCCAGTGATATCGATACTTCCGTTCCTGACATAGTGTGTCTTTGTCCAGAACACTTCATACATGGATGGAAAAAACTGAAAATACTGCAGCATGCCAGATTGTAGAAAGCGCATTACATCGAATGTGCGGTTTCCGTCAAATGTTGACTTAATCAATGGCTTCTCCCATGATCATGGTGACTACATGAATTTTAGTTTTGATGGAAAAAGTCAACTGTGTGGAAAATGTTACATGCAACTTTACCATATTGTTGAAAAAATGAAAAAAACATCAAGTGCAATCTCTCAAGACTTATAATGACCTTTAGCAAGTCATTGAAGAACATTGCCTCCAGTATCAAAAATACAACTGATATCACTGATATAGCCCTGAACAAAATGTCACTTTTTATTGCGCTAAAATTATTAGAAAAGAGTCTGTCCTTCTTCAAGAGGCTAGAGGCTATGTTTTTCTTATAACCTCGGTGGTCTTTAATGCTCATACAGAGACTAAATAGAATTTAAACCAGCAACCTAAGGCGTCGGTGTTTTTCAATGTATTTGGAAGCTGAATTTGTCGATGTCAATCTCGCTCCCATTGCTTCTTGACAGTCATTTTAGAATGGGAAAATTCACAAACAGAGAGGTTACAATGGTCGCCACGGACAAGTAACTTTTGGCTTATTGACCTGAAAATTAGTCAGTGTTCATTGAAAATTCAAAGACTGGACCCGTTGACATCTAAGCTTGCTCATGACTTTCATTGCATGCGGTCTTGCCACGATGCCATCCACTGTCACTCAACAAGTTAACATTGAAGAGTACGTCTTAGTAAAAGTCCCATTTTTGTGGTGATTTTTCACCACTGCACTTTATTTTTACCTTATTATAAACGCTCATACAAAGCACAAAAACTGCTGTGTGTTTCTTTTTTTACCGTATCGACATATTGTGAGACACCGTAACTCACAGTCAATGCAATGAACTATGGTGAACGTACGCTCCACCAGCTGAACAGCTTTTTCATATGCAAAATCAGCGTACGGTATTTAACCGGTGGTATTGTTTGAATTGCATTTTATTGGAAGTGATTATATGATTCTTTTCATCAATTCTTCATGCAATTTTACGAAAAAATCTTATGGAAATGTTCACAATGACATAATATGATACCGTGTTCCCTCGCTAGAAAATCGCTCTCGTGAATTCGATTTCTAGGTAATTACTTTTTTCCACTTGTCCGTAGGGCAATTGGCATCGGAGGTTCAATTGCCCGAACGTGACTTTCCCTTGCCCTGGGCAATCGGACAACCCTTAGTGTCTTTCCCTACCCTTGTAACTTACGATTTTTTGAGTGAACCCATCTCAGATTCCTCCGACCTCCCCCCCCGGGCCATAAATAATGACGGCTCCCTAATTACCCTACGCAACTCTTTTGGCATGATTTGTTCAAAGTCTAAGGCCAGAGATACCATGAATAGGACAGTTTTGAGTACCCCACAAGGAAAACTTTGCCGGTTGCTTCACCCCAGATAGTTTTGTCATAACAAGTCTTGAAATATTGATGTAGGTCAACCCAATGTCAGTCCACTTCACTGTTTTAGTGTTTGCAATAGCTGCACATCCTGTACTCAGAAAACTAGCCCATCAGGGCAGTTTAAAGCAAGATCCTACAAGTCTAGCTGTGTTGAAATAGCTAAGAACTTGTGATAAGAAATTATACTGCTGTCTTGCTTGGCAGCTAGTGATGAGACACGTATTTTGAGAAAATATTGCCAAGCGATGAACAAAACATCTTGTTGACCATTGATTTTTTTTACTTTTTTGAAAGGTCACAAAAGGTCAAACTCAGTACAGTACCTGGTGATTACGCAGAGCTGCTCTGTCTATGCTATGCCCTGAAATGTCCTGTTCAGATATATATACCCATGACAAAATGCTATTGTACACATTTGGCTCAAAGTATCAGAATGTTGAACCTTTTCGAATCATTTGACAAGGGGATGGTCTGTATTCATTGCTTTTACACACAGAATGGCTTGATAGTGACTAGGACCTCTGTGACCTTGACAATGAAAATATGCCCTTAAATCCATGGTATCAGGCTAATGCCAGATTGGCTGGACTGCAGGTGATACAAAGTAAAATGAATGAGATCTTTTTGTGTGAGATATTGTTTCCCTGAGCACAGAGGTTGTTTTGCTTATATCTCTCTTTACATGGCTTTCCGTAGCAGTAATTGGCAACTGAGAATGGCATCAATCAAGCAGCTAGCCCCTTTGTATCATGCTTTTGATTGGTCAACCTAGTATCTTCGTCTCCTACCAAGGCATCTCCATGATTTGCTGCAAGCACCATCTTGCATCCTAGATCACCTGCAGTCTGGGGGATTTACAACAAGCATAACTGGCTTCAGCTGGAGAGAGCTTGCACTTGATGAAGCCCATGAACAACTTATCAATTTAAGTGTCAAAACTGCAGTTCATAAGCCCTCTCCTGAATTGCTTGACAACATGGCA
>NW_027248345.1:0-53638 GCF_041260155.1 Ptychodera flava
GGGGGGGGGGGGGGGGGGGAGGTGGCGGGGGGGGGGGGGGGGGGGGGGGGGGGGGGGGAGGGGGGGAAGAAGAGTGCACTGGCGTCACACTGTTTTTGTCTTTGGTGATGAGAGGTCATCATGTTTTTAAAAATGCTCAAGGGAGATCACGGTGTTTCTGAAATAAAATACAGGCTAAATTGCGTAAAATGCATCATTTCAGCCATGAATTGCATCGTACAGTTCCAGTTTTTAGTGCTCAGTTTGAGAGCTCAGTATGAGTAAGTACTATGTACTAATATTTCATTGAACTTTGATACAGCAGCATATATTTCAGAAACACAAATTACAAAATATTTGTCGTTCTCATTGATTCCATTTTTTCCCGTCCTCAGACAGACTGTAAAATAAAGGATGTAAGGAAGTTTTTCGTCATTATTAGCTGTGTTTTATGGTTTCCTTGAAGAAAAGGTCCTCCCAGACACTGTGCACATCAGATTTGGCCACAAACTATAAACATAGGGCCAAAGTCCCTGAAGCTACTATAGACATGGATACAAAATTAAGTATTTCCTGACTGTATGAAATTATCTCACTAAGGTCATCCTAGGGACCTGTAAACCAAATATTAAAGCTGTCTGACCAGCGGTTTTGAAAAAACAAGCGACTAAACTGTTGACAGAGCTCTGCTGTGTTATGTAGAGAATAACCTTTTGTGACACATGTATTGATGAAGAAGGTGAATATCTTTGATAGCTCATTTCAGGATGACCTGACCAAAAATGGGAAAAAAACCCGTAAAAATACAGTTTTGCATATTTCATCACAATTTTAACAAATCTAAGTTGGGTTATCCATAGTGACCTGTATACCAAATAACAAAGCTGTCTGACCTGCGGTTATGAAGAAGACGCCTCACAAACGGACATACATACATACATACATACTGACAGTGCACGCCCGGACAGATACCCATCCCAATAGCTTGTATAGACTATATTAGTCTATAGTAGCTAATAAACGAGAGTTAATTACATTCTCATTAAAGTCAACAAGACTTGCTTAAATCAAGATTTTCGTCATAAAAAAACAGCATATCTGTCAGGTTATAAAGAATCTTACGCTGGTTATCTTTTTATCAGTATTTCATCCTATTAACCATGCAAGCACATTTGAACTTTCAAATTAACATTGTAAGTAAGTTCTGTTGAATAAGTTGAGACTGTATGTACTCAGAGAAAGCACACTGAAGAGACAAATGTTTGAAACTTAAGAAGTTCAAGGTCATCAAAAGCATCATGTAACACTTTCATTGCACTGTTTACACAAATTGCATAATTGCTATAAATAGCACATGAGGAATCTTACAGCCCATCTTTACCATAAAAACCCTATCACTTTGACCACTCTTTTAATTGACCACTCTATTTTTGTCCTCAAAAAGTAATTTTATTTTATCCTTACCAAGTCAACCATAAATGGAAATTAGAACTTTCTCTATCTCTATCTATTTGACTATTTGAGCAATTTCTTTTAGATAACATACAGGGCACAACAAATGATGGTTCAGAATATGTCAAAATTGGGATTCAGGAAAGTTGCCTTTACATGTTTTAATCCTCCAAGATGGTAAGCATTTCACTATGAACTACGGTGGACGAAAACGACAAGCGCCGCGCTATGTTAAAAAAATGTCCGCGCTGTGTTAAAAAAAGCGCCGCGCTGTGTTAAAAAATGTCCGCACTCTGCTAAAAGCGCCGCGCTGTGTTAAAAAATGTCCGCGCTCTGCTAAAAGCGCCGCGCTGTGTTAAAAAAATGTCCGCGCTGTGCTAAAATCGCCGCGCTGTGTTAAAAAAATGTCCGCGCTGTGCTAAAATCGCCGCGCTGTGTGAAAATCTCCGCGCTTTGTTAAATTTATCGCCGCGCTGTGTTAAAAATCTCTGCGCTGTTTAAAAATCTTCCCGCTGTTGGAAATTTCTCTCTACTGTTTGAAATTTCTCCGCACTGTTTCGAATTTCTCTCTACTGTATCGTCAGGTACCGGGCCAATCTTCATGCAAATGTTAATGACATATGCAAATAAGTCATGTGACGCTGCCTCTTTTTCAAATTTTCAGTTACGGCTTTCATTTGATCTGCTGCCTCCCGCCCAGAAAGGTGAGTAACTTCCTGCAGCGTTACCGGTAGCGACAGGTTAACAAATTCAATTATTTCTTGTATGAAAATTTACGTCGTTTTTCTTTTGTGCTAGTAAGAGTAGAAGAATGCGTAATATTTCTGTCATACATGGCTGAAAATCGTAGAAATGTACGTTTTATATCACGCTGCCAGCCTACAATGGAGATTCACGCTATAAAATACATTTTTCATAAGTTTAATGAAAGATCGGCAGATGATGAGCTCATATAAGAAAGCGTACAACCCGAGGTCATTGTGTTAAAGAGCTGGTTTATCTTCCGATGTGTTTTTGTGGATAGGCCAGGGTCACCATCCCTGTAATGCAATGATGTACATGTGATGTATAGCGTTGATCGCGATTTCGGGTTTGTTACTAAATATTGCTGCAAATATGCGGACAAATATGCTGAAATTCGGACAAATTTTGTCGTTGTATGTGTAGTTGTTGTTGCAGCATGTAGTTTCAGTCATCAATTCATACGAATAAGTGTGACGCTAAATAGCCTTTCTAACACTCACAGAAAATGCGGACAAATGTTTATTTATGCATATTAATGAGAGAGAACAGTGACGTCAGTGTAAGATTTGTTTACGGGCGCTCCGGCGCGCTGCGACCTACGACCCTTAATTAGTAAAGGGTCGTAGCAAGGCTCGAAATACTTTTTTTCAACCACATGTCCACTGGACAAGTCAAAATAAAAAGTACCTGTCCAAAATGGCATAATTTATTCTAAGAAACTATACTAATTTCAATTCAATTCAACAAACTCATGCCTGTATCATATATGCAAACTAGCTTAACAGCGCCCTCGGTGTCAAGATAAATCTGAGAATCTCCCAATCTAAGATAGTTGAGACGTGACCTTAGATAAATCATGGAGGTAGGAAGAGAAGGAGCCTGCATGAGAAATAAATGGATTAACAACCATAGTATAATGCCCAGATAATCCTGTTATCTCCTTTCTTATCCTCGCTTTAGCCGGTCCTGCGAGGCCGCCTAGTCACATACCTGTCAAATTAATGAGTTCGACCTGGGACGAATATACACACAGGGATTGGAAGCGACGCGCATAGAACGATTATCCTCTTCTCGGATATTGTCATGCAAATAAGGACCAAATATGGGATGAAAATCCTTGAGCATGCGTATTAACATAAAATCAACATCTCATTGATATTCAGAACTCTGCGCAGCCAATGGTTAATGCAAAAGTAGGTCTTGTCCCGCCTTTTGTCATGTAGAATTATGACCTCAAATTAACCTAAAATTATCATAAGTGGGCGGCCCTTTTCACAAACTTTTTAATTCATGTTTCCGAAAGAGTTTACTTGAAAACATGACCGGTACGGCAGTAGTATTTCAGCAAGGTAACAAAACAAATGGTGGGTTGCGAATAAAATATGTCATTTCATTGGCCCGGCGCGCACGAACCTGTCGTCTGCAATATTTTCACACACTTTTGCAGTTTTGATACAGCAGACGACTGGCCGTGTCTGTGGTTGATATTTGTTACGACTGTGGACGGTCTATCACGCGTCACGATACGCATATATAGCGCATACGAGGGTGTAATTTTACGTGAACAGCTGTCTGTGATTGTGGTTGTGACTTTACGTCATGGAGGTGGGAGATAATGTTGATTTTCTAGACTGGGATAATCCAGAAATTGACCTGGGTTGCATTCTCGGGGATTACTCGGACTACAGAGAGGTTGACCTGGGGGAAGACCAAGGTGACGACGACTTCGCTGTGACTGCAGGTCCAGCCACTGATGAAAATATGCATATTGATCCGTCGCCAATTGAATCTGATGTACGGGCAGAATCAACACAGACTTGTGGTAGGGCTGTATTTGTTTGCCCAGTGTGCGACCGAGAGTATCTGTCAGTCTCTGGTTTCAGGAGCCATGTGAAATCAAAACACGGACGTCCAGAATTGAAAGGTGTGTAGCTATAGCTGTGTTGATGACCAACAAAATGTTAATGTAGTTTGGCGCACATATTTAATAGTATTGCTGGTGGGATGGAAAGCTCTTTTGATACCTAATTATCAAATCAACAGCAATCAATATCGACCAACAAGAATGGTGACGACGACGACAACAACAAAAAAACACAACCCAGCGACAACTGTTGAACTTAGAGATGTATCTATTTATTTCCGTATAACCATGGACGTAAACGCCGGGGAGGGAGGAACCAGGTAAAATTCTTGGGGCCGGTTACCTACCCTTTCTTTTTGGCTTTGTTGATGGTGGAGGGGGGGGGGGGGTCACCGTCATGTTTCTGAAATGCCCTATAGTATTGGGTGTCAGTGTGGTTTTGTATTTCAACACAGGCTCATACTTGTCCAAAATACATCTTACCAGCCACGAATCACATACCAATCAACCCCCATACATGTAGTAACATACATATACTCCTATTAAAGTTCTTGTCTAAAGCCCCTTATTTATCATTTTAGGTTAGTATTGGTGATTTTGATTCCTGTAGCAAGTGCAGTTTCTTGATTTACCCCATGATGGAATGCCAAGAGTTTAGCTTCTCAACAAAGCTTTTATGTGTACAATCAGCAGTATTGTCATGACAATTGAATCTAGTCTAGACTTGAATTCATTGGTCAACCACAATGATCATTATCTCTATTTAAATTTCAAAGAATTGGCATTTCACCATGTCAGAGGGAGTAGAATAGGAGTCTGGATTTTATACACAGAACAAAACTTCAAAGCACAAATCACAGCCACTGGGCCTTTAAGAGACTCACTTCACCCATGTCATCTTTAATTGATTTTGGTATTTTTCAGCCTACAAACACAGGAAGGGACTGAAGGGAGATGCAGGATATGTAGTGACAGTGCAGAGACAAGGACTGTGGTCATCCAAATCAGATTTTGATGAGGTTGTGAGATCTGGTGTGACAGAAGCACTTTCTGCAATGAAGACTAGTGGGTTCATAGCACTCAATAGTCAACACAGTAGTACTCTTTCTGATCTTGTATCAAAGGCTACATCAGTAACTCTGAATAAAGTTTCTGACATCCTAACAGAGGAACTATATCCAATGTTCAGTAAAATTGGAACAAGTACAAGTCTTTCATCAGACTGTGAGGAATTTTTCATTAAATTCCATGCAAAGAGACGTGATACCACATTTGTTTCAAATATCTGTCAGATTCTCTTTTGTAGTAGCTGGTCAAATGCTAGTGTGTATTGCCAGGTATTCTTGCGAGAGTTATTGGATTACATCATTAAAAACATAATGAATCCATAACAGAGAAAATTAAGAACCAAACACAGAAGTCAGTCAACACGACCAACAAATTTTGTTTTACATAGCTGGGTTTATAATACGTGCTCTCAATAAGAAATTTATAAATCAGAAACTGTAACAAAAGAACTGACAAATTAACAAATAGAGGTGCTGGTACTAAGGACCATGGTGCATGGTTACATAAAAATGACAGGGGAGGTCTGAAATATCCAACAGATGAATTTTGTATTGTAGTCAGGTCCATTGAAAGTAAACTGCGACAGACGGTTGACCTTAGAGGACTCTGTGCAACATCACTGTTGTATGATGACCTCCTTGAGGAGATCATGTGTGACACTCTTGTCAAGCATCCCATGAAGAAAGTTCTCCAGCAGGCATGCGATGGTGTTGGACTCGAGATCTTAGAAAATGTTGTAAAGTTGTTCATAAAAATCTGTGGTCATGCAGTAGCCAATCTCATTAGGAAACAAATGTCAAAGAAAAAGGCTCTATCAAACACACAGTCACAAAGTCATTACGCGCTAATCTCAAAGACATAAATTGATGGTCCATTAAAGACACATTAGCTGTATCTTTTGAATTATTTTTAATATTATAATTTCAAAACGAAAGTAACCCAATACAAAGTTCTTCCTGTAGTATAGCCACAGAAAATTTTCAAACGCTTGTTAAGAACATAAAACTTATATTTTAATGATATTATAATTTTGGCTTGCAAGCTAAATATGGCTGCCACCAGCCAGAACACATATCTGCTTGAATTTGTTAGACCCAGTTTGTTGCCAAAGACTGATAATGACATTTTAGATGTTGAACATGACTTCATGACAGGCAATGTAAAATATATCTTCGCAATTGAATGGTTTATTTTGGCAAGCAACGTGCATAAAAGATACAGCTAACGGGGCTTTAACTGTTGTTGAATGTCATCTTAGTCTACTTTATACTAGTCATAGACAATGGTAGACAGAATTGTAATCTAGTCTGAGGCTAAGCAAATAGAAGACAGAAATTTATGATTCGTTTTCAAATATATTTATTGCATTTCGTGAACATGCCATATTAAATATTTAAACTCTGGTCTATAACATAAATATAATCACAATTGTCTGGCTTGAATGGCTTTCAGGGACACCAGCTGTAAATTTTCGCTCTTTTTTCAATAATTATGTTCTGTGTGTTCAACTACACTTTCTTGTTCTACTCCATACAGGATCCCAAAATACCAACAGTACAGTGTTTGTAAAAACAGTCTGTATGTGTTTGATGACCATTGTTATTTCGGGCAAATTAATTCTGGTCCGGACTTGTAAGTAAAATTGTACAATAACAATGCTATCTGTGTGTGAAGCAAAATGCTTAGAATTTCATCCTGCTAGTAGGGAGTTGCAAAAGAAACTTCAGTCAAGTTAAATACATGACAAAAAAAGTGAAAAAATAGCCTAAAGTTACACACAGTGAAGCTTCAAATGGCATTATTGAGAAGATTGTGATTTCACTCTCATGTGAATTTACTTACATAACAATGTGTTTTTAGATATACCTTTTTATGATGAAATAGTTAATGGCATTTTGATTATATACAAAACAAGTTATATATAAATATTCAAGATACAATACAATGAAGTTCAAATTTCATGTACATAATTCAACATAAATCATTCTATAAAATAAATGTATTCTGAATCAAAATGCAACTTGTACTTTAAGTCAATGTTTGATTAATTCATTTCAATTTCAGTCTAACATTTATTTACAAAAATGTACCTTTTATACTTAATTAGTACTGCAGTACAATAAAAAACTTATAATATGAATAAATATTTTGATACAATTCAGTAAAGTTCATATTCAAATGTACTGTTTAAAAATGGAGTTTTTTGTATAATAAATTATAGAAAATTATAGAATATAAAACAATGTGATTTAGTCTTATAATACCCATTCAAAAAATAGGTCCATGCTATGGAATCTACGGTCAGTTTTACAGGTTCTGTGACACAGGATATTTCTAAGTGTGTGTGAGATGTGTTTGAAATCTGCCTTTTTGTACATTTTATCCTTAAGTATGTTGAATCAATAGGCCTTTGGTATTTTAAATCCCACAAACTGCAATTTTCTTGCATTACTTTTATTGTAAGATGAAATACAGTTCAACTCATTTGAATAGAACTGTAGCTAACAGAACGTATGTTTTAGAGACTGGGGATATTCAAGTTGATGGTTATTCAAAGCTATTGAAAGAAAGTTTACACCCAGTTAAGAACAATATTACTGTTGGAAACATACATTTTAACATGTAACATTCCTTTCATTCATTATCATTGGAATATGTTAAAAAAAACAAGATTAGCATTAAAAACATTATCTTCTTTATCAAGGGTCAATTGAAGGTCATTACACAATATCTTTGTTTTAGTTCTGTACAATTATCATTTCAAAATGTTAAAAAATCACAAAGATTAAATTATGACAAGTGACTCTGGACCACACAGTATGTACTCATTTTCCAAGTGTAAATTGCTCTCAGATGAAAATGCTAGATTTAAAGTTATCTACATATATTACACTTATCATACACATGTAAATATGATTCACTATATTGCGTTTTCATTCAATTTTAGAGGATCAATACAACCTGGTGTACATAGAATTACACATATGGGTAACTGCATAGTCTTTACATTTCCATCAGACAACACTTTAACATGGCATTGTGACCATATAATTCACAGAAAGACTTCAAACATTAGCGAACAACATACAATTTACACTTTGACTAATAAATAATTTTTGTCTTGCAAAGCAAGTATGGCTGCCACCACTGACTATATAGGTGTTCAAATTTGATTGACCAATCCATTGCCAAGGATTGAAAATAGTTATATTTTCAGAGGTTATGTCTTTTTGACTGAGAATCAAAAACACGTCTTTGAAGACTTGATGTCAAATTTTGTTCAGCAAAATAATGAAAAGATACAGCTAACATGATGGGACGCTTGCATCTAAAAAACAGTGCATATTTTGGCTCTTTCTGCACTGATAATATGCAATCTAAAGTAGTGATATATCAGATATAATCAGACATTACATAACGCTTAGTCAACAACTTCAGATACCAATAGCTTGGCCGGCACTACTGTATGCCAAGGTATTGTACAGTGAAGCGGCGCAAACTCAGTCTGGTGTAAACCTTTACAACAGTATTATCATTTCAGGACATCGGAATTTGTTCCTACTTTTATTAATTTGAACTAACATATGACTTGTAGTATATTTATAGGTCCTATTCTGTGAAAATTAGGGTACAATGTTCAAAGAAGTTCAAGGCGAACGATTATCTGTATGAGTGACGTGTGTAGGGCAGAGATGCCTTCCCTGTACACCCACTTAATCGCTATCTCTAGTGACATATTGCAAACACCTTAAGAGATGGCAAATAACTTTAATTAGGAGCTCCATACTCCTTGAAACCCTTATTTCAAGGGGTGAATGTGCATTGAATATGCATTGTTTTTTAGATGGAAATGTCCCCTAATGAATGTGGTTTTAATTAATAATAGAATAAAATTGCAGTGGCAAGACTGCTTTGTTATAAAACACAAACTGCCTGATCTTTATCTAGGCTTTGAAGATAGAAGTATCCCTTATGATGGCAAATTGCAAGTAATGCTCACTATTACCCTTGACCTATGACCTCTGATGATGTCTCTACAGTATCCATGGCAAGGAAATATGTACTCAACCACAATGTGTTTTGCCCATAATTCTGTATGACCTTTACATATTTCACCATAGATATAATATTTAACTGATGGCATGCAAACATCAAATAAAGATGTGTTGAAAAACAATGCAAACAGTTAATTTTTAAACTGCATTGAAAATCTAAGCTTTTGCATGCTGTAAAGTCTTTGTTTGTTTTTCTAAATTAAGTTTTCAGCAATGATGCCGAATACAAAATGTCACTGGCTCAAACATAAATTTCATTAGTCATATTCATAAAAAGCCGAACCCTATTCTTGGCTAATACAAATGCAGTTCTGGACTACCTATTTAACAACAAAATGTTAGATGACTTTCTAAATTGTGGTCTATAAGCTTATACAGATTAATTATCGTTTTTCACAATATCAATCAGAATATAGAATTTGGGGAGACATGTTGGTTGAATTTGAAAACTATGACAATGGGAAAATTTGTTACTATGTGTATAATAATGTCACGTACTGTGAGGTCGAACATGTAAATAAATACAAACAACACATTACACTATTAGTTACAAGTTTGCATTACGTTTCCTAAGAGGTGTGTCATCAAATAAATTGTGTGGATCTTCACCACGTGTGCTTCCCTCTTTGGCACAAGAGCAGTGGCACCAACTACTCTTAGCTTATTCATTATGTGCCTTACATCATATACAGTGGGATTAGTACATGACCCCCCTTTATGCCTGTAGTGCCCAAAATGCTGCTCAATTGGGTCTTGGTTGAAGACACTGGTTAGTACAATGGCATACCAAGGCCAAGGAGGTGTTTCACACAAGCTACAATTGACATAACAGTTCTTGAGCCCATTAAGAGTTTGGTGTGACAACAACATTTTGTTACGATCAGTTTTGAGAAGTTACCTGGACGTGCATTAACAGACTGATGCCACTCTTCAAAATAGCCAAGAAATCCTCTAACAAATAATTAAATCTAACATCATTTATATCACAATATGGATGTAGATTTTCATTCCTTTTATTAACACCTTCATAACAATTTCTGGTGTTCAGGCAATCAAAGAACTTGTTCATATGTCTAATAAACTGTACGGTTTCTTGTGTTTGATCTCCATAAAATAAATCTAGTGCATTTGCAACAGTTGAACTCAGTACTTGAGCAGCTAGACTGACGTTCATTTGACTATATGCTGTCAGATCTATGTGTGACCTTCTAAGTTTTGGACAAGCAGTATACAAATTATTTTCACAGTGATCTTTATATAAGTCAACAATATGCATCCAACTGATGTCTCTTCCATCCTTCCACAAACGCCTTGACATTTTATGTGCATACGAATTAGCAAAACAATTACGGGATGTTTTGAGCAGGTGAGGAACATCTGAGATGAAGTACAACTTTCTCATATCTGTAGAATAGATGTTATCAGTGGAGAATACAATTTCATTGCCCAGTTCTCTATGTATATTAAAGAATTTTCTGTTAGGTGATGCACCGTCACAGGTTATAAAACAGCACTTTCAGAGAAGCTGAAAGCTCAATTATCTCAACAGCCCTCCACAGAATCGAATATAACAACTCACATTTGATACCATCAGTTGCAAATGCTGCCAGTGGGTATTTCAAGTCACTACCAATCCCACGAACCATAAGAAGAAGTACAAATTTGGCCAGAGGGGGGCCCTGTTTGTCACTGCCCTCTCCATTTAATATGTGTTCCAGATTTACTAATTGATTGCCAGTTTTATCCAAATCTACATAACCAATTAGTTCACCTGTATGATGGTCATATACAAGGTCTTCTTTCACTTTAACTTCATCTTGTAAAATGCCTACATAATTATTCCAAGGTTTATCATTAGAGTACATGTTACGTTTATGAGCCTCTTCTTTGAGCATCTCAACTGCATCAACCTGAAAACCTGTCGCACTTTTCATGTAGTGAGAATAGTCATACAGGGTTCTCTGTGATGGTAATTTAATAAAACCTGAATCTCTCAAATATTCATATGTTGTTGATGACCTTGACTGAATATAAAGGCACCAACGGATAATCATGGGATGCCATCTCATAGATGATTTGTTCTGCTGTTGGTTGAATTTGATTTGCTCATTCCAAAATAATCTCTGAAAACTATTGGGATCAGGCCAACTCTTTTCTACATCCCCTTGACATGCATCAACCAAAGTTAACATATCCTCATTACATTTACCATATAGTGTGTGAGCATGCTTCTGGATAGATTTCTTAATATCTCGAGACATAGACTGAATTTGATGCTCCAGAGATTTGACATGACATTTATATTGACCCAATTTTTCACACAGTTCTGTCCTGGACATATTTGAATGTGCTTTCTTGGATGCCAGTAAATTATCAGAACCAACCTCAGTTTGCTTACTTTTTTCAGATCTACGCTTTCGAAGAGCCCCACGATATTTCATACATTCTTTACATCTCTGCCCAATACATAACAGGGAGCATGAAAATGTCCTAATTGTAGAGTTATAAACAGTGCTTAAACCACTTTCTCTATATGCTAATTGTGTGGTATTTGTTCCTGAATGACCTAAACTCATGCCAACTGGCAACATGTTTGCAAAATCTTCATCAGGATTACCTTCACATATGTTGTATTTGTCAATTTTGTTTAAAACTGACAGCAGATCACTTAATGTTCGTACTCTACCAGGCAACCCTTTCCAAAATTCATGTTGAAGATCAAGATGTACTCTATGAACATACAATGTAGGGACAAAATTACAATCTATTTTCAAAGACATCTTTACAGATGGACACGCTGAATCTGAATAGAGAGAAACAAGCTTGAGATTACATTTACTGTCTGAAGCATCTTCAAGAATTGTGAATCCACACAAATTGTTACACTGTTTAACATCATTACAAAGCTTACTGAAAATAAAATTATCAACATCAATAGCAGGGTCATACACATAAGGTTTATCTAAAATTACAATAAATTCATTAGCAGAATGACCTTCAATATCGATTTCTTCCGACTCAATAACTTTGTTTTCATAATTCTTTAAATCATTAAAAAAACCAGGGACCTGAAACTGATCATCAATTTCACTGTAACACTCATCATAAATTGTAGATTCTGTGATTTCATCACTGCGTGGTTCCTGAACGGTTGCCGATGCTGAGCCTTGGATGTAATGGTATTTTCTGTGTGTCGCTATTTTCTTGCGTCTTCTTTTCCTGGAGAGTATATGTTAAAGTTAAAAATTAGTTTTTAGTCTACGAACATACAATTTAGGGACAAAATTGATTTCTTTGGGTGATGTTCTGATGCATGATGGGTGAGATTTAGTGCAACAGTAGCCTGTAGAGAATTGATAGCTTTAAAATAGACATTATCTGTGAAAACATTAGTCACAAAACAATTTCTAATTATGAATCTGACCACAAAGTCGAAATGGTTTCAGAGTTGTTGGTTGACTAACAATGAGTGTTAAAATTAAAACATCTCCAGAGAATTTTTTCAATCACATTTTTTTTCGCATCTGTTATCAATCCCCCAGATTCACATCCATAATACACCATGACCAAATAAAATCTACACCATTTTTAAACTTAGAAAAAATAATGCCCAAGTACAAACCTATTTGTTTCTTATAAAGAAAACTTAGGCATGATGGCTTTGAATATCATTAGGCCACATTAAGTAAATTCTTTTTTTTTTTTGCATTATAAATGCACCACAGATTTTTTAAATTTCCTTTAAATTACAATGAGATAACTATTAAATTTCTTTTATTTATTTATTTATTTATTTATTTATTTACTGGCTGGGAACAACAGGCTTTTGCCCAATTAAAGTTCCAACAAAAGACATAAAGAAACTAACAAAGAGCACAACAAAGAAACAAAAGCATGAAATAACATAGTTAAAACAAGTCATTGACAATGACATAGTCCCAACATGTAGTAGGACAATTAGTCTTGATGGGGCAGGGAAATGTGGTCATTAAGAAGTATCACTGGAGTCTATGTTGAGATCTATGGGCACATAGGTCTATGTCGTTGTTCCCAATTTGAAACACATGAGGCATGTCTAAGTTATGGTTCTAAATTGGGAAAAATTGTAATACCAGATATACATGAGGCATGTCTAACTTATGGTTCTGAACCAGAAAAATCGTAATACCAGATATGAAGTGGATGTGCTCATGTGTAGCATTGTGGACATTTGTAAGAGGGTTTTAAAATGGGCAATGTTGTCAACCCATGTTTATTCTGCAATATACACCGTGAATCAAGTTGAGTGCCCTCAAACAGTTGACACGAATTGTATTATGGAAAACAAAATGCCAACTGGTAGCCATATATTGGATCTATCACAACTAAAATTGACATTCTCATGTATGACTAAGGTCTATATGTCCTTGTACCAATTTTAAAAGAAATCAGTGAGGGACATGTCTGAGTTATGGCACAAAACACACAAAAAAATGTACCGAAATGGCTGCTATGACAAAGATCTTTGCCCTTGTACCCAATTTGAAAGAATCGGTTTAGATATGCCTTAGTTATGGCTTAAAACACGAAACAATCATAACAAAATGGCTGCCTGGCAGCCATCTTGGATCATATTACAACAAAATCAATATGAATATGTATGACATAGATCAATGCCCTTGTACCAAATTTGAAAGAAATCGGTGGAGACATGCCTCAGTTATGGCTGAAAACAAAAAAATCGTACAAAATGGCCGTCTGGCGGCCATCTTGGATCGTATCACAAAACCAATTGACGTGCATCTGTACAGGGTAGGGTACTATCCTTGTGCAATGTTTGAAAGACATTGACCATGGCATGTCTGAGATATTTGCATGGACGGATTGACTAACGGATGGATGGACGGAAGGACATGACCCAATCTATAAGCCCCCTGGACTTCAGTAGTGGGGACTATAAACTGTGTCACTGCATCCTTTTTGCAATATGAATACAATGAGAAACTAAATTTTTACTTTTATTGGCCTAATACATGGGAGTCTATGGATAACTGACTTATACATAGGAGTCTATGGAGAACTGCCTTATACATGGAAGTCTATGGAGAACTGCCTAATACATGTGTACACTAAAAAGTCCCCTAACATGGCCAAATTTGATTGCATTGTGAAACAAATCGACGTGCATCTGTATGTGGTACGGTACTATCCTTGTGTAAAGTTTGAAAGAAATTGACCACAGCATGTCTGAGATATCTGCATGAACGAACGGACGCACGGACAGACGGACACGACCCAATCTATAAGTCCCCGTAGACTTCGTCCGTTGGGACTAAAAAACAATCATTTTATCACAAAACTTTTTATGTACAAATTATACATTGCATAAAACTTTATACCGGACCCCATACATGCGTTAAATTCCTGAGTATTTTGCAACTACATAGCAGGTAACTTTTCAAAGTTTTGAATGCATGCAAACAGACAATCTCCATATTTGGCCAGACCAAAGAAATAAATAAATACCTTTTAGGTCCCTGGGTAGCAACATCATCTTCATTCTGGACAGACACTGACTCTGAGAGGAGATGGTCTGAGGCACATGGTGATGACACAGTAGTATCCTGCACTGAACTGGAAAATATATATGAGAACCAAACATTGTAAACAAGTTGCGGTTAACAACAAAGACTCTCAGAGTCAACAACACTTTATGAGAATGGGAAAATATCTGATAAATCATATATTTCAGTACTGCCATCTCCTCTGGACACACTAGGTAATGCCTGCACAGGGTGTGCCAATAACCTTTATTACTAACTTATATATCTAACATCGCTCACTCCATAGGATTCAATGGAAACTCATCTATAACATCACGGGCCGCACCCCCGTAGCAGCCCTGTGATTGTTACTGGGGTGTGTAAGTTCTTCTATTTATCAAACCTCTATCTCCAGTCTATGAGATGAAACAAACAGCTTGAATTAGAAGCAGTCTACAACATTTGGAACTATTTTAATCGGCTTGCCAAAATGGTTGGAGAAGTAATTTACCTTGCCTTATTCTTGTTAGCAACTTCATCTTGACTCAGTTCAGACACAGATTTCTTGTAGTGATCGGTGTGACTTGAAGGACAATTAACAGCCTGAAGTGGATTGACAGACCTGAAGGACATTTTCAACAAAAACAAGTTAACCTAACATGCTCACTCATAAAGCTCAGTGTTTCAACCACTAAAGAAACACCAAATCTTGATGTAAAATAGTCAAATACACTTGACTTTCTAGCATCATATTTCTATTGCTTGCAAATATGGTGAAATGACTTCAAGTGCACTTTCCAATGACATCCACAAACAGATTCAAATCAGGCCCATCAAGTTGATAGGTTCTGTGAAAAAGGTAAATTTTTAGGGGCTGATCAGACCCTGTTACAACCGCGTACCATGCATGTCCTGAAAGAGCTCTTTTTACAAGCTGTATAGTCATGTGCACCATAAACAAAATGATGGCCCACTATCAAAGCATACATTTCAGATATCCACTGACACACAGTAGTATGTGGCACCACCATGTGAAACTCCAACAACACTCTGAAAGTTGGTAACAAGTAATTAACTACAGTACCTTGTTTGGTGATTGTATTCAACTTCTTTCTCATCAGTCAATGATTCACTGAGATGTAAGTAGGTTTCAGTGACATACGGTGATGGCCCTCCAACAGTCTGCAGTAAATTGGTAGCACTGGAAGTGAAGAAGATTCATATACAACTACTGTTAGACAATTACCTCTCTCAAATTTACTGTACACTGAAATATTTGAGTTAAAGGATGAATTTTGTTCACCTATCTTTTTTAACTTACTACAAGTTCACAGTCACTCCCTTATATCTGTTTTTAGTCCATGCGGGTGCAGTCCAACAGCAAGTTATAGATGGGGCTCCACCCATCCATCTTCAGCAGTTACTCAGACACCCATGAACCTATCTGGTTCAAACTTGGCACAAGGATGTTTCATTATGATCACAGGGCTTGAAATTAACCGTAGCCCAGCCCTAGAAGCTACCAAACCTGCCCTAGGGCCAAAGTTTTCCAATTTTGGTAGCTCACTCTTGCTACCCGGAATTTTGAGTACGTACAGATACTAGTATTTGTGAAAGTTAATAGTTTTCTTAAAGATTGAACACAGGAAAGTTTTGACATTTGAAATTCAAAATATTTATTTTATTTTTACTCTCTGTTGGGAATTTCATTTTATTTTATTCTCTGTCAGGAAGTTCATTGGTAGTATAGATACTTACCTATTTGTGAAAATTCATAGTCCCTACACTGATTTTGTTCAAACTTGACACAAGGACAATTTACTATGACATACCAAGGTCATCAATCTTTGTTGGAATGTGATGAACAAAGAATTAAAGATTTATAAACTGACAGGGACTGTGTCATCAATGATGACTTGTTTCTAATCAAAAGTAAAGATGCAGTCTTTGTAAAGTCTTATCTATGTGAACATCTTCTCTGATATATGATATATTTTAAGTTATTAATATCATTATATTCTACTGCAGAATTCATGTCAACTCAGATATAAATTCAATGAGATTATTGAATGTGAAAACATTCACAAAAGTGGAAACATAGGGCCAAAGTCCCTGAAGCTACTACAGACATGGATACAAAATTAAGTATTTCCTGACTGTATGAAATTATTTCACCAAGATCATCCTAGGCACCTGTTAACCAAATACTAAAGCTGTTTGACCAGCGATTTTGACAAAACAAGTGACCCAACAGTTGACAGAGCTCTGCTGTGTTTGTGACACATGTATTGATGAAGAAGGTGGATATCTTGATAACTCATCAAGGATGGCCTGACCAAAATGACAAAATAAGCTGCAAAAATATGAAATTGAAGATTTCATCATAATTCATATTACATTAAGATAAACCTACGAATCTGTATACGAAGTATCACAGCTATCAAATGAGTAACTTTTGAGAAACAAATATTTTGACCAAAAATGGAAAATATTGACCAAAAAATACAAAAATTGAAGATCTCATCAAATTTAAATATATCACACTAAGACAACCCCTAGGAACCAGTATACCAATTATTAAAGGCATCAGACAAGTAGTTTTTGAGAAACACATTTTTTGACCAAAAATGGCAAAAATTGCACCAAAAATACAAAATTGCAGATTTCATCACATATTCAATATTTACTTCATCTGTAGGAATCTGTATACTAAATATTAAAGCTGTCAGATGAGCAGTTTTGATGAAAAAAGTTTTGACAAAAAATGACAAAAAAATTCCTTAAAATACAGATTTGCATATTTCATCACAATTTGAACAAATCTAAGTTGGGTTATCCCTAGGGACCTGAATACTAAATAACAAAGCTGTCTGACCGGTGGTTATGAAGAAGAAGATTTTTTACCAAAAACGCCTTTTTTGGTGCTAATTTGCATATTTTCAATAATGTCAAAAAATTAATAAAAGTTGCTTCTAATAATCGTTTTTTTCATCTAAAAAAACAAATATTAAATCAGTAAGTACTGCAGTTCTCAAGATATTTGAGTGGACGGACACCTCATCAACGGACATACCGGTACATACATGCATACCGGTACATATATACATACATACATACATACATATATACATACATACCTGTACATACAGACTGACGACGGACGGATACCCATCCCAATAGCTTCTATAGACTATAGTCTAAAGTAGCTAAAAAATAAACCAATACCTTGATTGTTCCTTGGTAACACTCAAATTTTCCTTTGTGTCCAATTCTGTGGTACAAGTGTAAGCTGAGGCATGAAGTGGTGACAATGAAGTTACAGAACTGAAAGAGGGTATATGTAAATACATGATAATGTTACTTAGATGCAGGCATACTGATACAGTGATATCAAAGATATCATTTCAGCTACAAGTCACTAGATCTCTTAAATTGTTTTATTTATTCAATCACGCCTTTTTTACTAATATATGTCGTAAACTAATTGCCAGGTACCATTACATTTTTTCAGATCAGACAACACTATATAACACTATGATATGCAGTGATGATCTGGGAACACTATTTGCTATTTGTCAAGACAACAATGCGTTTTAATTAATAAACCAATGTGTAACAGGAATGAGAATGATTGAGAATGGAAATAATAGGACTACCAGCCAAAAAGAGCGGGAACACTTGATCTACTTTGAAAATGGGATCTTGAATCAAAAACAAACTTACTCCACCAGTACATTTGCTAGGCACTTCATGTCTACAATAATAAGGGTACAAAACAGTAATTTCTAACAATTTCTTCCTTGGTAATAGACAATTAGAATGGTGATATGAATACATGTACAACAAATTTGACAATGACTGATAGTACTCACTTGAAACTCTCTTCATCTTGACTTCCACTCTCAACCTTTGGCTGTTTATAATAATGGTACTTTCGCCTCTGGGAAATGGCCTGTCTTTTCTTTTTAGGCATCCTGCAAGTAAATCTTTACCACAAAGTCCAAGTTAGTTTGGCTATTCTGCACATCACTCATCCATTTCATCAAAATAACCAGACAAGCAATATGACGAGACTGTGTTGTACACTTCACTATTAAAATATGTCTTGATGTGCAGATTGTATTACCAGTACTTCTGTACAGACTTTGATCAATTTTCAAATAAACTAATACTTCCATTTTTCATAAGACATTGTAATCATATTAGTGAACCTGTTTGTGAAAGCTTTCAATAAATTGATTATAAAACTTCTTTTTGAACAAAATATGTTAATATGGAGTTATTTCTTACAAAATTTGGACCAAGAAATATTCTTGTTACAGGGCTCGAAATTAGCGGTAGTCCCGCGTCCACAGACTACTAACTTTTCTCCGGGGCTACCAAAACCCATGAAATGGTAGCCCACACGGACTATCAAAGCCCGGGAAATAAAATTACTTAGTGGACGACATGTTGATCGCTGTGAGATGACCGACGCTCATACAGTCAACCCAGCTAGACATAAAAGGCCATACTATGACTTATTATGCAAATTAAGAGGCGACAGTGCAGTCGAGTATTTTTGCGACAAACTTTCGATAAAATATCATTATCTGAACTGATGTACCAGGATGACAGACTCGGGAAATGATGGCCGATGAAAATTCATTTCCATAGTTTTTAATCACAATGCAACAATCACAATTAAACACAAAATTATTCAAACTGCAAAGAAAAAGATGTCAGGCCATCCACAAATATACGCTTTCCGAAGTGTATGAGATCATCCCATGATAGTGTACCATCGTGGAGAAATATATACAAAATTGCCAAAATAGCCACAAAAGTATTTTGAACATGACTGTACCGAGTTGTCATCCTGAAATTCAAAGCCAATCTATTTTTAGCCATGTTATGTTTACAAGTGCTGAGCGAAAAGTCGTTGTCATGGCGAACATAAAACTTTGCATATAAGCTGAGTCTGCGTACCTGTTAATAGGTCTTCAAACTTTGAGGCGTCACCATTATCCACTACACATGCTATAACCGTTCTCATTGGGCTATGACCTACAGGTAATGATATCAAATGACTTGAAAATTCACTTCCGGGATAGAAACATAATCAAAATAAATGTTTCATTGTCTAGATATAAATAAAAATACCCTTTACAAAAAACCTTTTCATTCATGCAGGGGCTACCAGACCTTGTCGCTGGGCTACCAACTTCAGAAAATGGTAGCCAAATGGGACTACCGGGCAAAAAAGTTAATTTCGAGCCCTGTGTTATGCTTACAGAAAAATGCTATTCTTGCATCCTACATAAATAAGTGTACATCACTTTTGCATGAAAACCAACTCTGTCATGCAATCAAGCTTCACAAAGTCTTCATTTTAATACATGATTTGTCCATATTAAGTGATTTTTGACAAAATAATAGAAAAAATTCGGTGCTATCATGAAAGCTGCTTAAAATTTTGGATTTTTACACAAGTGTTCAGACTCTGCACACAACAAGGTAAACATTGCTTTTGGTAGGAAAAACAACTGTTTCTTGCAATCTACCATTACAAAACATACCATCTGGTGAAAAAATTATCAATCTAAAATCATTTATCACCATTTTATGGACAAAATGCTACAACTGACCAACTTTAAGTGAATTTCCTGAGCAAAATTTATGGTTTGGATTGTACAGTTTATCATGGGACATGACAAATTTTGTATCAATTCCACAAGAAAATAAATACTTTCTTGCAATCAAATATCACAAACACTACATTTTACCATGTTTATTTTTTAAAAACAGTTATTTTTTAAAATTTTTATGAAAAAATCCTGGTTGGGTGTATTTTACTTTGAAATTTTAAAGATTAAATATAGATTTTCTTACATTTGACACAGTAAATAGTGCAATACATTTAGGAAAATGAAAAAGGTCTCTTGCAATCGTACAAGTAAACCCCAAACTTTTGTTTCGAACTAAAATTAAATGTGGTGGTTATCAACAAAATAATAGCAAAAATGCTGGCGGATGTTGTCATCTTCCGAGTCTCGCGAGGCATTCTGCAGCGTATATGAAACGGCATAGTGTGTACAGTGGCTGGGATTTTATCAATAAATAAAACTAATCTGAATTTATTTGGGTATTAAACAAATACAAAAGTAATTTACTTGGTTTTCACAAACAGACGAAAGTCGTCCACCTACAATCGCAATATTTATAGTCAAATTACATTTTTTTTTTATTTTTACCCAAATTTTAGTTTGATAAAATTCGAACATACCGTGCACCAGAGCAGTGTATCGGAGGTCAAGTTGTGGCCAAACGGCATCCATGTTACATGTTATAACTCACGTAATTTTCCAAACATATCATCCATCACAACACAAAATATCATCTGAGATTATTCTCTGTTGTTTAAATCTCATTTTGTGAAGACTACCGACAAAAATAAACAAATTGTGTTACACTTTAATCACTTTATTGCATAACACACACTTCGGAAAGTGCAGTATAGCAAGAACAAAACTAAACATTGCATAAAACATTGTTGTCTATGTCTTTACCTGCAGCTGCTGGGGAAACATTGTGTTTGTAATATATTTCATGAGAGACAGCGTATCATCTGAAGTTAAAATGTACAAAAACTTATCTCTTTCATTTAAACTATCAAATATAGGATAATACAACTTCATTGCAGAAAAGAGAACTTCTCTATCACTATTATATTTTTGACACTTCATTAAATAGTGAAATTCATCCTCGACGGAAGACTTACAAAACTTACAAAATCTGGATTCAGGTGGAATTCTTGGTTTTGACCTTCTGCCCAACTCGATTTGTAAACAGTGATCAGAAATACGAAGTTTTGTGACCAATTTTCTACAGCGTAAGTTCTTAATATCCAGTAAGTAATTCTCTAAACCAAACTTAGTTTTAAATTCTCTGTACGTTCTGAGCTTATTATTTCCCTTCCCAAGAGACTTATTATCATTGTGTAAATCACTGTACCAAGAAACTTGATAATGCTTGCGTAAGTTATTCTGTACAATTTTAATAGTGGCATTAATGTTACACACAGCTGCCAAATATTACCCTCGCTATAAGTATCTAGTATGTTTTGAATGAACTCAACCACTTTGATGATATCTTGCAGAAAGATACGCTGAACGTAACAGAATGTCATCACTGAAAACTAACTTATGCCAATATTTTAACATGCGTTTGACTATGGCAATTTTGATAGGATATCTACCAAGTTCACCTATAATACCTGCCTGGGGAGCATGTTTTGAAACTCCCAGTAAATATCTGTAGAAAGAAAAGCTAACATCATTCAAGAAATTACTCTTATCATTAATTTCATTCCCCCAAATTTCACAACCATAGGTAAGAATGGGAACAATCAAATGATCAAAAAGATCTAAAGCAACTTTCACAGAAAAATTCCCATTATAAGAAATACCTTTACGAAGACTAAAAAGAGCTTTAGTAGCTTTCATCTTAAGATTGTGAAAATTTGCTTTAATTTGCCATTGGGAGTTATAACAAAACCGAGATAACAATACTCTTTCACAACATCAAGGGCAAGTCCATTATAGGTAAGTAATGTACCTTTCAGTAAGTGATTACTTTTGTTAAAAACCATGACTTTTGACTTCTTTGTACTAATAGAAAGCTTCCACTTCAAACAATAAGAGTGTAATTTATCAAGACAACTTTGCAAACCTTCTTGAGTTTCTGAAATCAACAGCAGATCATCAGCATATGAAAGACAGTTGATGTGCAATGAATCTAATGTAATGGGTCTGTCCTCACTGGAGCCAAAAGTACCTGGAAGGTCATTTATGTAAATGTTAAATAACGTAGGGCTCAGATTACACCCCTGTTTAACTCCTACTTTAGATTCAAACATGTCAGTGAGGCTATTGTTAGATTTAACACAATAGTTAACATTTTCATACATAGACTTAATCACAGAAAAGAAATTACCATTGATACCATAATTCCTAAGTTTCCAAAGCAAACCTGATCTCCAAACTTTATCAAATGCTTTATGAAGATCAATAAAACAACAAAAAAGATACTTGTTTCTTAAGTTGCAATCAGCTTTGTTCATATACGAAGAATAAATATACTTATCAACAGCAGATCTCAAAAAAAAATATTAAGTAGATCTCATGACTCTGAAACCAGACTGAAATGGAGTGTAAATTCCCTTATCATTCAAGTACTTAACAAGCCGACAATTGAGAACGGAAGTGAACAATTTTGCCAGACAGCTATTAATTGAGATTCCTCGATAATTGGATGGATCACTTCTGTCACCTGACTTGTAAACAGGAACTAAAAAAGCTGATTTCCAAGAACTGGGAAACTTACCGGATCTAAGAATGGTGTTAAATAAAGAGCAAATTGGAGTACGCAAACTTTGTCCACCAAACTTCAACATTTCATTCAAGATACCATCTGCACCTGGGGACTTTTTTGATTTCAACTTACAGAGGGCTTTAAGTAATTCTGCTTCAGAAAAAGGACAATTGAGAATAGGACACTCATTATCATAATTACTCTTTACCATGCAATGCAGATCAGAAAGTACTTGTACAGAAAAGTTATCAGAAACATCATGACCACCATCAGCTAAATTTCTAAAATGATTAAACCATTCCCTTGAGAAATTGAAACGTCACTTCTGTCAGTAACACTATCGCCTATGATTTCTTTCCATAACTTCCAATGATTCTGCGTACTTTCAGAATGAGAATTCTCTAACTGTTCAAGCAAGTTCTTTTTGTAAATATACTTCTTTTGCTTGATAAGCTTTTTATAATGTTTTTTAAAGTAAAGCATCTACCTCTAATGAAAGGATCACAAGGGAAACGACTTAAAAGTTTACAAGCCTCATTTAACTCTGTGCGTACTGCATAACAAGAATTATCAAACCAAGGTTTCCTTTTTCTTTGCTTTTGATTTCGATTTTTTGGAACTAGGTCTTGGTGTAAATTTTTCAAAGAACAATCAGCAACTTTGTGGATAATAGCTTCAAAGGTAGCAACAGACTCATCGCATGAAGTAGAACTATTACAGACAGTACTGAAATTACTGAGCTCAGCTTGAATGGATGAGCTCTGCAAAGATTCTAAAAATTGTTGTTTTGCATCATCATTCCAAATATATCTGCTTGGACATGGATTACAAACAGTGCTATCAACTGCGGAAGAGGAACAAGTACCTAAAACAATAGAAATACCAACTGGACAATGATCAGAAAAACGTGTGTAATCATATACTCTAAAATATTGAATATCATCAAGAAGGTTCTTAGCAGCAATACAATAATCTACTGTACTGTATCCATTATTTTTATAGCAAGTGGGTTTACCATTTAAATCTCCAACAGTTCTACCATTCAAAATTAATAAATTGTTCTTAAAACACAATTCAGAAAGTTGTCTACCAAAATAGTTACTACAAGATTTCCCATTATCCATTGAAATCCTTTCCTGAATAATGTCAGGTACATAACCCATAGGTGTGGGACAAAAGTCTACATCATCATGTTTAATAAAATCTAGAAGCTTACCAGTTCTGGCATTAAAGTCACCAAAAAGGATTATTTCCCCTAAGTGAGAATAGTTTAACATCTCTGACTGAAGAGTCTCAAAGTAATCATTCGATAAATGCATAACAGATCCTTGTGGAGGTATGTAAACACAACAAATAAATATGTCTTTTTCTAAAGAAAAAACATTTTTGTCTACTTTAAACCAAAGAAAATCAGAAATATTAGATCCAAGTTTATGAATGCCCTCTTGAGGCAAGACTTAAAGAAAACAACAGTTCCCCCAGCAGCACGCTTACTACGTCTATTTTTTATAATACGATCTGATCTGAAATAACTATAACCATTTAAATGTAAAACATTAGACTTAGAAAGCCAAGTTTCCTGCATACAAAAATATCGAACTTATTAATGATAGATTCAAAATCACTATCATTACACTTATTTGATAAACCACCCTGAATATTCCAACTTCCAATGCGCAGATGAGAACGTACAGGTTGTTTTGGGCCACAAGGGCTCTTTCTCAAAGCAGTGAAACACATTAGTTAAAAAAAGTTATAAAAAAGACAAACAGCAACAATGCAACACTGTATGGAATAAACGACAAACTTACTCCTCTTAAATTTTCTAGTACACTGTGCAGTAAATTCCTTTAAATGCACAAACACAGTATGAATACCTATAGGCAACTATTTAGAATGCAAAGCGAACACTACAGTGAAGTGACTGTTCAGACAAGATGGTAAACAATGGGGGTGACGTACTACGTCACTCTATTCCACAGCATGTTTTCGAATTGCCTAAAATTCATCCGGAAATTTTCTATCTGTCTACGTCGTTTTCAGTATTATCAACTCATTTTTCTGAAGACTAAGTGTAACACCTTGCATTCAGACTGAAATTTTCCAACAAAAGTACGAGATATTTACCATTTCATTCCAAAATGTGCCGACCGAAATCGTCTGCTACAGAATGTGTGCCAGGTTGACTCTACGCACCGTTCTCGAGCAAATTCTCGCGCGCTCGCGCCGAGAACGATGTTGCTACGTGACCAGCGTAAACAATAGAGCTTCCAATCCCTGTGTGTATATTCGTCCCAGGTTCGACATATTTTTGTCGTGGATTTGAATCGAATGCGTAGACTAAAAATACTGTGATAGCACATGCGCAGTTGATGCTTTTGAACATAAGAGGTATGTAACTCGTCGGAAGACCAGATTCAGATCAGCCGGACGCATAGAAATCGAGTACGGAAACATTTGTTCGTCTCTACAGCTTATTTACAAGTCACACTACTTAAAACTCTTTCCGGGGGTTTCCGCAAATTTCGCAAAAAATGTCGACATTGTTTTGAAAGAACGTAACCTCGGGTTGTAGATAGTCAGTCCATGGAGGTAGTAGAGAAGGAGTCACAACTGAGATAATTACGTTTATTACTATTGTTCACCATTGGTTTAATCCTTTATGTCCATTGTTTAACACCCCTTTCCCGCCATGTGCGTTGGCCGACGGTACCTTCGCAACCGAACCGAGTGAAATTAACCTGGGTTTGCTAATGCGACTCAGTTTCTCCACAGTGTCATAACGCCTGCGCAAAGACTGTATTTGCGTAGCTTGGGTCAAGTGCGTCATGATAGCGTAAGAAACGACACGTTCCGTCCACGAAAAGTGAAGTTACAAGGAATTTAAGTTTTTCATTCTCAAAATCTGGGTAATTTTAACGTCGTTTTTTATATACTTTACATTCGATCGCAGGAACCTTTCCATGTTAGAATGGAAGTTCTGATCACGAACTTTTCAATCATGTACTGAGTATGGTGCAGCGGACTGCAGCACTGCCGTGAGCGTGGGTTAAACTTGTAGCGTTTCCCGGGTGTTTAATGACGCGACGCGACGCCAGCGACGCCATAGGTGACGCTGCGACGCTTTGTTTCAATGCATCGTACGTGTTGTTTTTATATCGCGACCATTCATTAAAGTCATGGACGTAGCAGTTAAAAGCTATGCTTTCTTTAATATTTAACCTTATCATTAATGCCAGTACAACATGATAAACACGGCAAGAACCAAGAACTGGATTTGGAAAAAGTTGGCGTGTTAACAATGCTGCTCTACGATGTATGCATTTTTTTGTAATCGCAAGCTATCATCAACTCAGTCTTCGCGCCTTTGCAGATACAAAAGCTCCCTTCCTCAATTATCTGTTCCTCGACCTCTTTAACATTGTGTACATCAAATCAGTGGAACGACTCGAACTTCCCGACGCGACGCTTGGACACGTGACGCCATGTTTGAAGATCTGTCAACTGCCGAGGGACGGCCGAAACACCCGAACGACCCCGAACGAACTTAATCTTGTTTCCTAAATCCGAGAAAACGCGTTCGCAAGTCCCGTTGGTGCTAATGGAGTAGTTAGTAAGGCAAACAGCGGCAAAACACATGGTCCCTTTGATCTCCGCCTAGTTGTGACTCCTTCTCTACTACCTCCATGGTCAGACATATCAGGTTGACGTTGCAACGCCTTGCGTTTCTGTAATTGAAGTTAGAATTTCAGTCACTTTACTGTGTACCGACCGGGTTCAGTGATTAGCATAATGTAGCATCGGAAGTCTGTGTTACATCCATGCTGATAGTAAGTCGCTATGGTCCCTATCTTATTTATCGTTTATTAAACATTGCAACTTTGTAGATACTACTACATCCATGTCGTATTGACGATGGGGTATTGTTATCAGTACATAAATTTTGTCCGTGCCGTCGAACCATGGATTTCTAAAAGGTCAAACTAGCTGTGTCTGTAGTCGAACTGGCCACTCATGCTAATTTGTTTCCAGTATTTCGTGTCATTTCCTTCAAATTCAGAATACTTAAAAGTTTAAAGTTAAGAAAAATTGTCGATCAAATCGCCTACTTCAGTCATCACATGTCTGTTCGCGGAAGACGCTATACTTGTATTAGCGCATGCATACTTTCTATTCGAATATTCCCAAAGAACATCGAACCGTATCCAAACCGGCATAATCTATTTATGGGATTACCCGGGCAGATGCGTCATTGTTTGCTTAGCAAACAAGCGGAATGTTTCATCTCCCTCAAAGGAGACAATGGACGTGCAGGCTACTTCTCTTCCCACCTCCATGGATAAATCAACATGGCTGCCTCCTGTAAACAGTGATTAGATATTATCGAACTTTCTTTTACTTTTTTCTGACAGTTAAATATCCAAATAATGATTTTCAAAATTGTAGAAAAGGTATATAAATTTAAACTTATGAATATTTGCTGTTACAGTAGTCAATTGGTTGAAATACTGGTTGCAGGCTGAAAAAAACCTACCTGTCCACTTGGACAAGTACTTTTCAAAACTACTTGTCCCAGGCCAAATTTCACTTGTCCGGGACAGGTATTATTTCGAGCCCTGCGTAGGTCGCAGTGTTGTAAGCTTTTCCTTTCTAGGTAGTTGGAAAATATTGGCCGTTAATCACCTGTAGCACTTGCTTTTAGAGAAATGACCGGTGATGGTATTCACTTTGGAAAATGTTTGTCATCTGTCTTTTGAACAACCCCCATTTATTTTCAGTCAATGGATCGAAAGAACACAAACTGTTGAATTACATTAATGCTTTTATCTTGTCTCCTTGTGTATCATTCTAATGAAATGAATGTGTTTTCAGTTATACATTGCAGAGTGCAGTTCCATGGCCTGGTGTCTGATAACATTGGTTGTTGAGGCGTATAACTTGGAAGTTTTCTGAATAGCAGTACAAGGTAAACATTTCTTTGTTTTGTGAATTCATTGTACTTGATATTTGAAATCATCTTCATCCTTATCTTGTCTACTTGTGTATCATTCTAATGAAATTAATATGTTTTCAGTTATACATTGCAGAGTGCAGTTCCACGGGCTGGTGTCTGATAACATTGGTTGTTGAGGCGTATAACTTGGAAGTTTTCTGAATAGTAGTACAAGGTAAACATTTCTCTGTTCTGTGAATTCATTGTTCTTGATATTTGAAATCATCTTCATGTGTATCATTGTAATGAAATGAATGTGTTTTCACTTATACATTGCAGAGTGCAGTTCCGCGGCCTGGTGTCTGATAACATTGGTTGTTGAGGCGTTACTTGGAAGTTTTCTGAATAGCAGTACAAGGTAAACATTTCTCTGTTCTATGAATTCATTGTACTTGATATTTGAAATCATCTTCATCCTTATCTTGTCTACTTGTGTATCATTCTAATGAAATGAATGTGTTTTCAGTTATACATTGCAGAGTGCAGTTCCGTGGCCTGGTGTCTGATAACATTGGTTGTTGAGGCGATAACTTGGAAGTTTTCTGAATAGCAGTACAAGGTAAACATTTCTCTGTTCTGTGAATTCATTGTACTTGATATTTGAAATCATCTTCATGTGTATCATTCTAATGAAATGAATGTGTTTTCAGTTATAGATTGCAGAGTACAGTTCCGTGGCCTGGTGTCTGATAACATTGGTTGTTGAGGCGTATAACTTGGAAGTTTTCTGAATAGCAGTACAAGGTAAACATTTCTCTGTTCTGTGAATTCATTGTACTTGATATTTGAAATCATCTTCATCCTTATCTTGTCTACTTGTGTATCATTCTAATGAAATGAATCTGTTTTCATTTATAGTTTGCTGCGTGCAGTTCCGTGGCCTGGTGTCTGATGACATTGGTTGTTGAGGCGTATAACTTGAGATCTCTGAATAGCAGTACAAGGTAAACATTTCTTTTTTTTGTGAATTCATTGCACTTGATATTTGAAATCATCTTCATCCTTATCTTGTCTACTTGTGTATCATTCTAATGAAATGAATGTGTTTTCAGTTATACTTTGGTGTGTGCAGTTCCGTGGCCTGGTGTCTGATAACATTGGTTGTTGATGGGTATAACTTGGAAGTTTTCTTAATAGCAGTACAAGGTAAACATTTCTTTATTTTGTGAATTCATTGTACTTGATATTTGAAATCATCTTCATCTTGTCTACTTGTGTATCATTCTAATGAAATGAATGTGTTTTCAGTTATACATTGCAGAGTGCAGTTCTGTGGCCTGGTGTCTGATAACATTGGTTGTTGAGGCGTATAACTTGGAAGTTTTCTTAATAGCAGTACAAGGTAAACATTTCTCTGTTCTGTGAATTCATTGTACTTGATATTTGAAATCATCTTCATCTTGTCTACTTGTGTATCATTCGAATGAAATGAATGTGTTTTCAGTTATACATTGCAGAGTGCAGTTCTGTGGCCTGGTGTCTGATAACATTGGTTGTTGAGGCGTAACTTGGAAGTTTTCTGAATAGCAGTACAAGGTAAACATTTCTCTGTTCTGTGAATTCATTGTACTTGATATTTGAAATCATCTTCATGTGTATCATTCTAATGAAATGAATGTGTTTTCAGTTATACATTGCAGAGTGCAGTTTTCTGTTGCCTGGTGTCTGATAAGGGACCGTTCAGTTTTTACGGGGGGGGGGGGGGGGGGGGGGGGGGGGGGGGGGGGGGGGGGGGGGGGGGGGGGGGGGGGGGGGGGGGGGGGGGGGGGGGGGGGGGGGGGGGGGGGGGGGGGGGGGGGGGGGGGGGGGGGGGGTGGGGGGGGGGGGGGGGGGGGGGGGGGGGGGGGGGGGGGGGGGGGGGGGGGGGGGGGGGGGGGGGGGGGGGGGGGGGGGGGGGGGGGGGCGGCAAAATCCAGGGGGGGGTCATCGTAATTTTGGAATCCGCAAAGGGGGGTCATCGCTTTTTCACTGGTAGGAAAGGGGGGTCACCACATTTTCAAAAACATAATACCAACAATAAAGTTCACTTTATGCCATCGCCATGATTGACCCTCTTTACCGGCGGGCCGCCGAAGGCGGCCCACTACAATAAATATACATTATGTATTACCCATGACCCTCTTAACGGGCAGACGCCTTTGGCGGCCCACTCCAATTAGGTTTACTTCATGCAATGGCCATGATCCGACCCGCTTTACCGGCAGGCCGCCTGCGGCGGCCCACTACAATAAATGACTTTATGTAATACCCCACGGCAATCTTACTGTAAAATTCCCAATTGAAGCCGCGGCTTGTATTATACACATTTTTGAGGGACCCCTGGGATCACGCACTGAATAATGGTAATGGCCGCGCGCCTTCAGCGGCCCTGTCCAGTAAAGTCTACTTTATGCAATAGCCATGATCGACCCTCTTTACCAGGCGGCCACCTTTGGTGGCCCACTAGAATAAAGTTGACTTTACGTAATGGCCCATGACCCTCTTAACCGGAGGGCTGCCTTTGGCGAACCACGCCAATAAAGTTTACTTTATACGTCCATGGACATGAGTTGTCTATGGAAATGAAGTTAAAAATGGCCTTACAGTTGTCCTAATTAACAGACGTTTCAATGGATGTGGCTGAGAAGTTTGTGCACTGGCATCTCTGCTACACAAATAAAGTGCGCCGCGTACCGGAGTTCAAATCCAAACCATGCGGGTAAATTTGACATATGGGTTTTGTTTTTTTTTTGGGGGGGGGGGGGGGGGGGGGGGTCATCAATTTTTTTCGTCTGACAAAGGGGGGGGGTCATCTTATTTTCAAAAAAAATGCAGGGGGGTCTATATTTTTTTGAACACCGGCAACAAGATTTTGCCGGCCCCCCCAGGCCGTAAAAACTGAACGCTCCCTAACATTGTTGTTGAGGCGTGTAACTTGGAAGTTTTCTGAATAGT
Organism: Ptychodera flava; assembly: GCF_041260155.1. Lineage (NCBI taxonomy): Eukaryota > Metazoa > Hemichordata > Enteropneusta > Ptychoderidae > Ptychodera > Ptychodera flava. Next base: position 30,964 of record NW_027248345.1, read on the forward strand.
AGCAGTACAAGGTAAACATTTCTCTGTTCTGTGAATTCATTGTACTTGATATTTGAAATCATCTTCATCCTTATCTTGTCTACTTGTGTATCATTCTAGTGAATCTGTTTTCATCAGTTATACTTTGGTGTGTGCAGTTCCGTGGCCTGGTGTCTGATAACATTGGTTGTTGAGGCGTTAACTTGGAAGTTCTTCTGAATAGCAGTACAAGGTAAACATTTCTCTGTTCTGTGAATTCATTGCACTTGATATTTGAAATCATCTTCATCATTATCTTGTCTACTTGTGTATCATTCTAATGAAATGAATGTGTTTTCAGTTATACATTGCAGAGTGCAGTTCTGTGGCCTGGTGTCTGATGACATTGGTTGTTGAGGCGTTACTTGGAAGTTCTCTGAATAGCAGTACAAGGTATGTAAACATTTCTCTGTTTTTTGACTTCATTGCACTTGATATTTGAAATCATCTTTATCCTTATCTTGTCTACTTGTGTATCATTCTAATGAAATGAATCTGTTTTCAGTTATACTTTGGTGTGTGCAGTTCTGTGGCCTGGTGTCTGATAACATTGGTTGTTGAGGTGTAACTTGGAAGTAATCTGAATAGCAGTACAAGGTAAACATTTCTCTATTCTTTGAATTCATTGTACTTGATATTTGAAATCATCTTCATGTGTATCATTCTAATGAAATGAATGTGTTTTCAGTTATACTTTGGTGTGTGCAGTTCCGTGGCCAGGTGTCTGATAACATATATTTGGTTGTTGAGGAGTAACTTGGAAGTAATCTGATTAGCAGTACAAGGTAAACATTTCTTGTTCTATGAATTCATTGTACTTGATATTTGAAATCATCTTCATCCTTATCTTGTCTACTTGTGTATCATTCTAATGAAATAAATGTGTTTTCAGTTATACATTGCAGAGTGCAGTTTCTGTGGCCTGGTGTCTGATAACATTGGTTGTTGAGCGTATAACTTGGAAGTTCTCTGAATAGCAGTACAAGGTAAACATTTCTCTATTCTGTGAATTCATTGCACTTGATATTTGAATTGATGATACATGTATAGGCCTGGGCCATATACCATACTATGTAAATCTATTTCTATTGTGGCCTGGGCCATCTTCATTTGTGTTGGCCTTGTATTTGTAGTGATTATTGGCCAGGGTCATCTTACATATATTGTACATTTATTTGTATTGTGGATAGGCTTGGGTCATAATCCATAGTGTGTACAAGTGTTTGTATTGAGGATGGGGCTTAGCCGTCTCCGTACATGTATTTGTATCAAGGTTATAGAGTTTTTTCCTCTTCCATAGAAGTATTTGTATTGTGGATTGGCAAGTGTCATTTTCTAAATTTTGTACAAATACATGTGACCCTGAACCTGGCCTATCATCAACATGTGTTGATGATAGGCCAGGGTCATCTTCCACACTGCACATGTATTTGTACTGAGGGTAGGCCTGGGTCACCGTCCATAGGTTGTGCATGAATTTGTATTTGTTGAGGGTAGGCCAGGGTCATGTTCCATATTGTGTACATGCATTTTTGTTTATGATAGGCCAGGGTCATCTTCAACACTGCACATGTATTTGTATTGAGGATAGGCCTGGGTCATCTTCCATATTGTGTACATGTATTTGTTGAGGGTAGGCCAGGGTCATGTTCCATATTGTGTACATGTATTTGTGTTTATGATAGGCCAGGGTCATCTTCAACACTGCACATGTATTTGTATTCAATAGGCCTGGGTCATCTTCCATATTGTGTACATGTATGTATTTGTGGAGGGTAGGCCAGGGTCATGTTCCATATTGTGTACATGTATTTGTGCTGATGGGCCTGGGTCATCTTCGATAGTGTGCACATGTATTTGTATTGATGATAGGCCTGGGTCATCTTATTAGGCTGTACATGCAAACAACATTAAGGGTTTCAGCAAAGTCATGTGATGTGATAAGATGCAAGTAATGGATATCTGTCTCTGTAAGTTGACTTACAATAGAGAGGTTTGGCTACACGTTTTACGTAAACGCGTAACGTCACGAATTCCTGCAATGATGTCATCGACTTGTTTGTATGTTCTCCACGTACATGGAGCCAGCGTCGCGTATTTACGTTGAGACAGCTGTTTTCACGTAATTTGTAAACGTGTAAATTTATTCTTATCTTTAGGTATCAAAACATAATACAAACTGAATCATTCATGCACATTGTTAGTTTGATAAATGATAGTGACATCCTCAGAGATATTCATGTATTTTCATTATTTTTTATGTGAAATTTCTTCGTCGAGTCACAACATAACTGGTAACCATTGAGCTATCCCTGTTATGCAGAAACAGACTACGCGGACCCAAGCCAACCGAATTATTTCTTGCGTGTGCCATAAGAACGGCTGGCGTAACGCGTAGCCAAACAGAATTTTGCACGCAAACATGTACGCCAACGCCAACGTGGATTCTACGCGTCCACGTTCACGTAAAACGTGTAGCCAAACCTCTCTATTATGAGTTAGAACCCAATTGAAAATTTACCATATTATGATGTTTTGTTCATCCCCAAACAGCAATACCATGTTCCTCTACAAAGTACGGAATAATTTCTGTGGGGAAACCCCACAGGATTTGACAATTAAGGTGAATGAGAGGTCGAGGGGCTACCCTGGAAATTCCAGGGTACCCCTCAACAGCCAAGAGGTTGGCTTAGGGGCCAAATTCGAGGAAAAGACAAGTGTGGGTCCTTCCCAGCAAATTATGTTATCTATATGGGAGAGACAGAAGTATCACCCACACCACTCACACCACCCCTGCCCCTTAGGACAAAGACTTCAAGTAAGTATACTATGAAGTTATTACGAAAATACCGCAAATGATGCACGAGGACATTGGCGCAGCGTATCACCCTCCGCTTTGCGTCGGGCGATGCCCGGCGCCAATGTCCGAGTGCACCCTTTGCGATTTTTTTGTAATAACTTTATTATTGTACATCTTACATTCGTGACTGGGGCATCTAATTGTCAGAGTAATGACCGTTTTCGTGCAATGTCAACAATTTTTCTTCTGATTTATAGCGAAAGTGTGGAATGCCATCTCGGACGTGCTTCTGCAAGTTCTGGATAGTGTGTGTCAACTACACATGTACGTACCGAGCGCACGCGAGACATGTTCTGGCAATCGTCCAATGAGTCCCTTGAAACCGTTCAACTGTGAACGCGGAAATACAGCAGCAGGGGATGTGGCGCCTTGAAACCGTACATCTTATGGAATGGGCATTCCGTACGGCTTTATTGGCGCACGCAAAATTCTATTGTTCTCAATGGTAGATGTATAATAATGTCTTGAGCATAAAATAAAAGATACATATTTTCGTTATCAATTTAAGCATCTGTTCAAAACTACATCTGATTAGTAAGTACTGTCAGTTTTGATAAAAAGTGTTAGGTGTGTATTAAATACTGTGCAGTTTGAAATAATGACAGCCTCTGTTTAAGCAGTCAATGTGAAAGAAGGGAAAGGAAACAAAGTAGAGGTATAATATAGTTTTATTAATGTGCACACAACATGAATAAGGTGTTAAAGTAGCTTCACCAGCTCATTATTGTCTAGATAACCTGAACTTCACAAGTTTTGTACCCATTACAATGTTATTGCAAATTTTTTGTTTGCAGGGACTTTTTTAGAAATTAGAAACAAAATTATGTCAAAGAAAAGGAAACCAAGAAAGACTGTAAAAGTAGGCTTATTGCTTCTCCAATTACATGCATGGCAAATGAATATAATAAGTTTAATTTACCTGCATGATATTCAGTGTTTTTTGCATGATACACAAGTAAACTAACATTTTTCTTTCATTAGTCAATCGGCAACTATTGTTCCTAAAATAGAAAGACCCTTAATTATTTTGGAAACTTTTGCATACTTTATAGAAAGTATAATGTTGCTCAATGTCTTTGTAGTTTTTCATTTTTGTCATTTTTCCAAACATAATTTCATTAACGCAAGTGTTACAGGGCATTGAAGCTCTTGAATTGTATATTCCCTTACATTAAAGTCCTATTGGACTCCAATAGGAATCAGTCTGATAGGATTGTCCAATAGTATTTTGAGACAATGTCCTATGAGACAGTCCCATAGTAGTCCAATAGGAATGCGACACCTGTCCTATGAGACAGTCCCACAGTAGTCCAATAGGAATGCGACACCTGTCCTATGAGACAGTCCCATGGTAGTCCAATAGGAATGCGACACCTGTCCTATGAGACAGTCCCACAGTAGTCCAATAGGAATGCAACACCTGTCCTATGAGACAGTCCCACAGTAGTCCAATAGGAATGCGACACCTGTCCTATGAGACAGTCCCACAGTAGTCCAATAGGAATGCGACACCTATCCTATGAGACTGTCCCATGGTAGTCCAATAGGAATGCGACACCTGTCCTACGAGACTGTCCCATAGTAGTCCAATAGGATCATTAGACATGTCCTATTAGACAGTCTCATGGTAGTCTAATAATAATATGTCCTATTAGACAGTCCTATGGTAAACCAATTGGAACATTAGAACGTTCCATTGAACTCAGTGTGTACATGTGTAGACATCGTTATTGTTGAGAAATGAATTCTGGTCTGGACTAGAATTAAAATGTAAACAATAACAATTTGCATTTTACACATAAAGACGCTAAGAAGACAAGCTATATAGCGGGTATTTCAACGTTCATTAGGGAGCAAAGAAGAACTTGCAATGGATATACTTTTGAACAAAGAAACTTTATTTCTATAATCAGAAAGAATGACAGGAAATTGAAGAGAAGTATAAATATTATACAAAGCTGTATGTAACAATTATCTAATTAAACTATTATAGCTGAGACTACAGAAGCATATTACACATAGAAATTAAGTTCTGCCTTCATGAAATTTCTGAGTTGCAGTTTTATATGGCTCTTGTTTTAGGTGATAAGTTCATTTGATGCTGCTATGTAATGTATCCAAAAGTTATGACACAAAACATTCAATTTTCAGTATCATAATTTTAATAATTCAATAGCCAAATGAGCTCTATCAGCATAGAAAGAATTCAGGTTTCATGATGGCAATACATGAGTAGAAATCATTGAGATATCAACTTCCTGTTTGTTATGTAACAGGGGGTCAAACCCCATTGTTCCATTGCTCCTTTGTCTCACATAAATATCAATGCATTTTGGACCATACCGGTATGTATCCAATCACTAACTACATTACTACCTTAGCTTTAAACTTCACTCCTGTTTATATTCTTTGTGTGGACTGAAATGCCATAGTCAACAAGCTAGAAGTCACACAATGGGCATACACTGATCATGAGCAGGCAAGTAGACAAAGGACTATTGTAAACCCGGCTATTTCCGTAACTATTCAGTCTTCAAAAGGAAAACACTGACATATGATAATCTGTCCTACCTAACTTTGCTGCACTACAGTGATATAAAAGCTGTACAACACCCTGTTATGCTGCCACACAGTCATTTTTCAGAGCTACAACTGCCTTTTGTCTGTTCTGCAGCGGCCATCTTGTTTTGATGATGCTAGCCCATAATGCACTGCAGCCGCCCAAATGCATTCTGGGCTTAAGTTTTCCAATAGGACAGTCTAATAGGACTTTAGAAAGGTGTACAAAATATGTGTTGATCAGACATAGATAAGATAATGAGGTGATATTGATTCTCATTTATGAATTTGAAGTGCTGGTAGTTGTAATAGTCCTAAGTCTGTGGAAACTCAATGATATTGTAAGTGTGCGTTACTTTATGTATGAGCCAGCATGTAAACTTAATTGCTAGGCCTATTTATTGATTTAAGTGTTTATTTATTTATGTATTTTGCTTGCTTGTATATTTTTTTTCCTTTAATTTTAGAAATAGCAAAATGTGACATTTTTACAAACCATGTTTCCTTCAGTACCAGTCCAAAGATTAATTGCAAATTAATTTGCAAAATATTTTGCTCTCAGAGAATGGTAAGAATAATTTTGTCAGAGCAACGGCAAAAGCTAATGATTCTGACAGAATTGAATAAATCCTATTTGAATGTCATTTACAAAAGGATTGTCCTGTAGGACATTCAGGAATTGTTCCCATAGGACAAGCATGGTCCCACAAAGTTCCTATTGGAATTTCATTTACAATGGGATTGTCCAATAGGACTTACAATCATTATTCCTATAGGACAAGCCTGGTCCTACACCATTCCTGTGGTACGCCTATTGGACCACGGTCAATCCCATTTGGGTCCTATAGGACTTTTCGTAAGGGTTTTTTAATAAATTATTTTCTTTCTTTCTTTTGAAAGTCTGAGTTGGCCACACCTGAATGCCAAATCCCTTTGATGAAACTTATGTTTGGAGTTGACAGGAAGACCTGTCCCAGTTATTAATTTGATCAAAATACATGTTCAACTAAAGATAAACATTTTTGGCAATGATAAATACAGGTGACAATGTACTTTGTACTATAGAACATATTGCATCACATATTTTGGTTAAAAGATGTTCTGGTATATGTGGCCATGAAGTAATGTTTAACCCTCAGAGCGCGGATAACAAGAAATCTTGTTTAAAGGTACAACTGTGAGTGAAACCATAATTTTTTCCACGTGCTTGTTAAGCTTCAAATTTATTGGGTGGAAAAGGTAACAGCAAACAAAGATATTGCTACAGCAGAGTTATAGACTTGATAATGAAAATGAAATACGAACACCACACTTTAAGCATGAAAGTTAAGAATGAAGAGCACATTATTGAAAGAATAATGAATAGTGGTCACTCATATATAAAATGACCTTGACTTTAAAGTCCATATATTACCTATGAAAAGATATTTTTTTTTTTTTTACTATAAACTCTTATTGGAGTCATGTGTCAAATGCTGTGTCATTTTATTCATTTCTGTTAAAATCAATCTTGCTAAAAATTCACGGATTGAGAAAAAAATCTCTGTTTGAACCAGGCCCTCACCCGTGACGTCATGTGAGGCCATTGTTGTGCAAATTTATCTATGCCTCATGTACATACACAATCAACAATGGCATCAAATATAAACTCGGCGAGCGCGAATGAAGAGATAGTTTTTGGACGAGGAGTGTATGATTCAGAAGATAATGGCAAGTCTTGTGCTCTACGGTACATGACTATTGTTCAGGAAATTCAGGGCCACGGCTGTATAGGTTTGAGCCAGCGGGGTGCGAGGTATCTCCCCAACCTGCAGATCAATCGGCTATAGATATAGACCAAGTGACGAAATACCTTTAGATCCAGGTTCACCCGAGCCTTCATGAGTGGGAAACACAAATAGGTAGTAATAAGTATAATTTATGGCTTCGATTTTATGATAAATATGCCCAAACGAAACGTTCTGAAAGCGGCTGTGTGAAACTCAAATTCATAACTTTGTCTGTCATCAGATGCCGATACGAGTCTGACTAACAAGCCTGGGTAACGAGAAGAGCGCACCTGGTATATGCCAAGCCTGGGTAACGAGAAGAGCGCACCTGGTATATGCGCCATGTTGAACTCGGCATCGCACTCAAATGTCCCTTTGTTTTAAAAACGCTTTAAAGATCATCTTTGAAATTTATGTAATAAACAACAAAATGAAACTACAAATTACGGAGAACGATAATTATCCACGATTATTTATTTCCCTTGTTGTTGTCCACTGTGTCATGGACGTAAAATAAACCTACACTGCTGTATGCACAGTGCATACACGCTATTTGTGTCGGAAGTTTACCGGTACAATTAGTCATCATCACCTTCCCTGCAACTGTAGTGGCCCCGGGGCCATTTTGTCCGTGATGTACCTGTCACATAATCATCGTCGCCGGAGTTTTGATCTGCTTCTCCGAAGTTATCTGACAGTACTAGCACAGCAAACGACCTACTCATGTTCCGGAAATAACTACTGATATTCGCGCTGCGTTAGTTCCGTGAACCGTCATTCCATGTTGATGATGTTGCTGATAATTTGAAAGACCAACAAAACGATCTGTGAAAGTTTTTTTCTCTTGACCATATTTGTTTGTGTCGCAGGATTACTAATTTCATAATGGAGGGAGGTTGATTCGTGTATGTCCACCGATCTTCACAGCATAGTGGAGCCTAGCCGGACCGGGTACGCGGACTCTCCGACTCATTGATACCTACCAGACACTGTACCATACCGTCATACGCATTTCGTGACATCGACACTGCACACTGCACTGCTGGCCTCACATGACGTCATGTCACGTGACCATTTCACGGCCAATATGAATTCAGATTTTTTCTGAGGAACTGTATTTCAGGTGTTTTATGTATGAAATATAATATTTTAGAAATGGATACCAAAAATAATTTTTAATGATTTGGGTATTATGGCTTTTTTACGAAACAACAGTATTAAGTTCAAATTTAACAAAATCAGGTAATGTATGGACTTTTGGTAATTTGGACAAGGCAGAATAGCAATATGTTGCCCAATATATTCCTTGACTTCTTTATTTTTTTGATAGCCAGTGAAACTTTCATTTTGTGTCTTTCATAGAGTATAAGAAGATCATTGAGTGTAATGCGGACAAACAAGAGGTAAGTTTTCACAAGTACATTATATACTCTTATATCAGGATCATGTCTATTCAACAGACTTACAATAATTTTGGAAAACCTGGAGCTACCTTTAACAGCTTACCTTGTTTAATTCATGGCTGCTAAAGATACCAATTTAGCTTTAACATTACCAAAGGTGTAGTTGCAGCTTGCTGATTGTTAGGCTTTTTGGTCAAAAGTGTTTAATTTTTACCTATTGTTATAAATGACATTGCAATATATGCTTCACATGAAAGGAGATATGTGCCATGCAATGTCAAATATCATGTGACATTGTCAGCATCATAGTATTTTGACTCAAATTTGATGCCTGAACAGTACATGAGCAGGTGGCACATTGGTCACAGAATATTAAGTTAGTGTGCTCTTCTTTGACATTTCTGTGACTCTGAGTAAATTTTCCTATATGTGTAGTTTGTTATGCTGCTGGGATGAATGCCAAATCAGAGATTATTTTGAACACAAAGGATGTGGTAAACATACCTACAACCTTTGACTGGCAGTTTGCTTGTATCAGTGCCAAAATGATTCAATTGAGTTTAGAAAATGTGTTACGAAAATCAGAAAATGAAGTAATCTTAATTTGTAATGAAGGAAAATATATATAAGGATGCAATATGCACATTGTTGTACTGTATATTATTTCAGATTTCAACTTTAATTTTGTAAAAAGCAAAAAAGGTTGCAATCCTTTTTACAAGTCTCAAAACTTGCAAAATCAGTGTATGACATCAATTGCATGCCATGCCCTTTTTGACTTCATTAAAAAATGTTATTATTGTGCATATACATTTGTTAATGTCTCTCCATCAACATCTGTTTTAGATTTTTTAGCTCATATTTGGTTTTATATATAAATACCAAAAAAAGCTTATATGATGAGTCTGAGTGGCGTCTGTATGTCTGTATATTTGTGGGTATGTTTTATAATGTTGGCATGATAACTAATGTTTTAACATGCAAGCCAACTGTCATCATATTTACAGCAGAGTCCAAAACCAAAAAAGAGAAGAATCAAGGAAGAAGAGCCAATAGTGATTGAAGACAGTTGTGATGATAGTGAGATACAATTTGGACGACATCAAGGTTCTAATTGTCTGGATGACACTATTCCAGTGGAGTAAGTACTTTGACACCCTGATGTTGCAGTATCATAAGTTCATTTAATGTAACTTCAGTGCAATGCCACTATAGCTGTTTAGGCATCATATGTCAGGCATTGTACTAAACTTGAACCTGTAACCAAAATGTGTAAATCTTTTTCTGTTGTGTTTAGTTGCAGCTCTTGTCATTTCAGTTTGGACTTTCAGTGTTTAGCACACAGATTCCTTTACTGTGAAGTGCACATGTTAAACCATCACACACAACATAAAAGTATGTGAAGATTGTGGCATGTTTTGTTATCATGCTAAATGTTTCAGTATAAAATCAATGTAGCGCAGAGCTTTAGTCTCTCATATAAGTGTCAGTTGCAGTAATTTTAGCTACTATAGACTTTTGTCTGTAGAAACTGATACTGGTGTTGTACTTCACATATCTTCTGTTAATGTATTTTAGATCTTGTAGGGATGACTCAATTAAAGATGACTCCAGTGACAGTGAGTTGCCGGATTTTACAATGAGTACACCTGTTTGCACTGCACCGGTGCCTAGCACATCTACAGTTGTCTCCAGCGCATCTACAGCTGTCCCTAGCACATCTACAGCTGTCGATCTTTCTACTGATACCTCACATGGAGGACCTGCCATATACAGGTAGTAATAATTACAATGATTTAATTAATGTTCACTTATACCGCTGTCAATTTGCTATCAATTCATTACAGAACACAAATTTTCAACTTAAAATATTTGATGTGATTTCTATGCATAGATCATATGTTAACCTCTTGGAACCAACAACGCCTGATTGCAGTGAAGATGATGATGATGAAGATCTGCAAGCTGCCATAACACAGAGCTTGATTGAACAGAATCCAAACCAGTAAATATGTAGTGTTATGTCTTCCTAATGACTTAAAATTACAAAGTGATAGTAAGGGACTGCATGTTCATTTTAAAGACATCTGCTGGCCTTATTGACCATACACTCATAAACTCTTTGAACCTATATTCATATTGTTTCAATAACAGTAAATGTACAGGCATGTTACTCTACAATCACGGTTTTATAATGGGTCTTAATTTGTAGTCTGCAATGTTTTCAGACTCTTTGTTAATTTCTGGAGAATGCTAGAATCATGGCAGAGTAACACTGTTCCTGAAATTTTATTCCTATTTGACAAAGACAAAGGAACATTTATGTATTTATTAAATACTACACTTAATTATAACTCAATTTGATAAGTACAAGCATATGCATTAGTTTGATCAAATTACATAGAATTTTTTGGATGAAGTATTGAGGGCATGCAGACATTGGTGATGACCAACATACCGGTATATTACCTGACAATTCAGGACAATGGTAGAGCACATTTGGTATCCCACATGGCACATGAAGTTGAGGTTGCTTGCGGATACAATGATCATTCCACTCTGAAATGATGTCATCAAGTTCACTTTGTATGACAGGCAAATAACAATGGCGGATTAGACACCTGAAACAACAGATATTATACTGTTTGTTACCACATATTTGCATCTTGTTAGTCCCCACGGACACCGTCCGGGGGGACTTATAGGTTTGGTCGTGTCCGTGCGTGTGTGCGTGCGTGCGTCCGTGTGGTGCGTGCGTGCGTCCGTCCGTGCGTGCGTCCGTCCGTTCACGCAGATATCTCAGAGATGCCCGAAGCGATTTCATTCAAACTTGGTACAAGGATTACTTCATATGTCATACAGATGCACGTCGATTTGTTTTGTGATACGATCCAATATGGCTGCCAGGCGGCCATTTTATTACGATTTTTTCATGTACAGAGCCATAATTCAGGCATGTTTCAACTGATTTTATTCAAAGTTGGTACAAGGACATTGACCAATGTCATAGATATGCACGTCATTCTTTTTATGATACGATCCAATATGGCCGCCGTGCGGCCATTTTGTTACGATTTTTTCATGTACAGAGCCATAACTCAGGCATATCTCAACCGATTATATTCAAACTTGGTACAAGGACATTGACCTATGTCATACATATGCACATCAATTTGTTTTGTGATACGATCCAATATGGCCGCCAGGCGGCCATTTTATTACGATTTTTTCATGTACAGAGCCATAACTCAGGCATGTTTCTACAGATTTTATTCAAAGTTGGTACAAGGACATTGACCAATGTCATAGCTATGCACATCAATTTTTTTTGTGATACGATCCAATATGGCCGCCGTGCGGCCATTTTGTTACGATTTTTTCATGTACAGAGCCATAACTCAGGCATATCTCAACCAATTTTATTCAAAGTTGGTACAAGGACATCAACCTATGTCATACACATGCACATTGACTTGTTTTGTGATACGATCCAATATGGCCGCCGTGTGGCCATTTTATTACGTTTTTTCATGTCCAGAACCATAACTCAGACATGTATCAAGCAAATTTATTCAAAGTTGGTACAAGGAGATTGACCAATGTCATACATATGCATGTCAATTTGTTTTGTGATACGATCCAATATGGCTGCTGTGCGGCCATTTTGTTACGATTTTTTCATGTACAAAGCCATAACTCAGGCATATTTCAACCAATTTTAATCAAAGTTGGTACAAGGACATTGACCTACCGTATGTCATACATATGCACATTGATTTGTTTTGTGATTCGATCCATTATGGCCACCATGTGGCCATTTTATTACGATTTTTTCATGTCCTGAACTACAACTCAGACATGTATCAAGCGAATTTATTCAAAAGTATTTTTATCACAGACCTAATGAAGAGGACTCTATCCTCTCTGAGGACCTGTAATCAAAGCACCCATTAACAAGTGGGGACTGTGTCATCAACGATGACTTGTTTCTATCTACTTTTATCAGGCACAAAACACAAAAGACTTTCGTTTGCCACCGAGGAAAAAGCGTACATTCTTAGTTTTTTGCTCACGTGTTTACACATGTGAGCATATGTCGCAGCGATGTCTGTCTGTCTGTCTGTCTGTCTGTTGGTCCGATATCTCAAAAATGGCTTATCGGATCAGAATCAAATCTGGTACATATATTCAGTTAGCAAATGGCAAGAGCTGATTAGTTTTTGGTGGGTGTGGCTTGCATACTTTTTGCTCATTTGCATAATTAATGATTTTAGAGAAAAAACGGATATACATTAAAAACGACTACACACAATTTGATGAGATTTGCTACAAATGTTGATCACACCAAGATATATCAGCAGTGGGAACCATTAAGGGGTGACATGAAAGATAAATGCTAATTTGCATATTTAATGAACTTTCCTAACTAGGGATACATGTCTGATTTGACTCGATCAAAATTAACCAAACTTGGTATGTATATTAAAGATACTATGATTTAACATTATTGAAAGTCGTTAAGCGTTTTAATTTCAGCCAATTCCTAATTTGCATATTTCATGAACTTTGTTAATTAGGAATATATATTTGAAATGACTGGACCAAAGTTGATGAAACTTGCTACATGTATTGAAGCCACTATGATACAACATTTTTGAAAGTCATTAAAGCATTTTTACTTCAGCCAATTCCGAATTTGCATATTTAATGAACTTTCCCAATTAGGGATATATATCTGAATTAACTTGATTGTAGTTGTTGAAACTTGCTATATACATCAAAGATACTGTGATATAATATTATTGAAAGTCAAAAGACATTTTTACTTCAGTCAAAACCTAATTTGAATATTAAATGAATTTTCATAATTAGGGATATTTATCTGAATTGACTTGATCAAAATTGATGAAACTTGCTATGTACATTAAAGACACTCTTATACAATATTATTGAAAGTCATTTAGCATTTTCTCTTCAGCCAATTCCTAATTTGCATATTTAATGAACTTTCCTAATTAGAGATATATATCTGAATTGACTTGACCAAAGTTGACAAAATTTGCTACACATATTACAGATACCATGATACAACATTATTGACAATCATTAAGCATTTTTACTTTAAGCCAATTCCTAATTTACATATTTAATGAACTTTGCTTATTAGGGATATATACCGGGATTTACGTGACCAAAGTTGGCAAAACATGCTATGTACATTGATGATTATACCAGGTACTAGGTTAAAACAATATCGAAAGTCATTTCACATTTTCATGTCAGCTAATTTATAATTTGCATATCTAATGAGCTTTCACAGCTCCGCATATATGGCTTGAAGGACTTGGCCAACGGTAATTACACTTGCTATATAAAGTGATGATACATTGAGAGCAGTCAAATAACTTTTTTTAATATTTTTATTTTAGCTAATTACATATTTGTATACTTCATGACATTTTAGAATTACTCGGCGGTGATTATTTAGAGGTTATAAACGGCAAGCGAGGGAATTTGGTTACGGATATAAGACCTCTGGGGTGAAAATTAGCATATTTGGGTGAAATAATCACCGAGCGAAGCGAGGTGATTATTTCCCGCTTATAACCTCATTATTACCGTTTATAACCTCATTATAATATGTTAAACTTAAAAACAAGTGGACAATGTCGTTATTTAGGGCCGAAGTCGGAGCGAGAGTTCAGGAGCGCCCAGCCTCATACAAACTCTTAAAAGAACATTTAAGAACGCGCGCGCGTGCACTGTTGAATTCATAAAATACGGTTACGCAACGCATCGATATCGCGATTAGTTATCCAACTTGAAGAATTTTACTTCAAAAAAAACTCAAAAAACAAAAAAAAATATGTTGTTGTTACTTGGCCTCCGCTGCTTACAGAAACACATTTGTTGGTTCGTCAAGCTGCACTAGACTAAAATTTAACAATCAAAGTCAATCTGAAGCCACAGACTTGTTCGACATTATGGCGCGTTGAGCTCTCAAGTTGGCGTTCTAAATTTGTGCGAGCCAAAAATGTTACGCGGCGCGCAGGTCTTCTTGTTGAGAATATAAACCCTGGCTCCAGCCAATCAGATCAGATTGCCGGATTCCAGCTAAGCATATAATAATGTTCATTATGTTGATCATAATAATTTCAATGAACTCACAAACATGTGTTAAAGGTTTAAATTTTCACATAACTTCAATATATAATGAAACGCGTGAGCACTTTCAGTTCATATCTGGTTTAGTTACAAAATCAATCTTCTGTCTCAAAACATGACATATTAGACATGGTAAGCCAAAAAAAATAGATGATCTTCATTAGATAGAAAGGTTAATGGGATGCCAGGTTCACAATGTGTAAATAAAAGACCCATTTCATTGAGTGATGACATATTTATATTAAACAATACAACACCAACTTGTGCAGATGGCTTCTATGAGTAAAGAGGCCTTCATTTGCCAGAGTTGAGAAATACTGCCGCCACCACTCTGTCCAACACTTCAGCAGATGTGACCAGAAGGCTTCGATTCTCTGTAAAAAAATTACGTAATACCATTCGTATCTCTTAAAGCACTTGATATTCGATACCCTTTCTTTTCTTTTGAGAGTTAAACACCACACCTACATTTGAATGAAAACTTGACTTCATAGAGTCCAGAACTTATTGTTTTTCTGATATCATATAATGCACCCGACCTCTTCAACAAGGCCTCTTGTTCCATAAATGATCCAAGTACTAGTGCCATATTTGAAACTGGGCAGGCATGTAACTGAGTTCTAGTACCTTAACTGCAGTATGCTGACATAAACTTTGTTTTATCACCCTGGCTCAATAAACACTCAGGTATCTCTAGAGGTGTAAGTACAGTTACTGTACTCTTCACCAACGAATGATATTGATCACTGATCTGTTCAACTTCTACATTTTGAAGATGGACACTTCACATTAGCCAATGTCTGTAGATCTGAAAGAAAACTTTCTATTGCTCATTGTAATTTCCCTCAACTGTTTATTTGCTGTGTAAATGATATCTCACATTACTATGATAAATTTACCTGATTGGCAGTGGATTTTCCGTATATAAAAGAATCTTCTCCAGAATATGGGTCATTTCCTTGTTGGCGTAAATAAATCTGCATTGCAGCAACTGTATCGTTTTCTGTGCCTGGATCTGCCCGCATTCGGAGTGGACAACCTATTTATAACAGAGGTTTTAACAAACATAATTATAAACTAGAAAGCATTTGCAAGCAAAAGCGAAGTTCCAGAGACCAGAGCAGCGGAAGAAACAAGAGAATGTGTGACAAAGATAGGTGCAGAATGAAAGAGCTAGTGCTTTGGATTTTAATATTCAAGCACGTACATAGTTAGGGCTGCTAGCAGTAAACACCATATACAACTAAAAGCAAGGTAGTCCACAGATTACAAATGCCTACATGTACGGTAAAAACGCAACACATACATACGGGGGCGACAACGCACGGAAATGTATATCAGACGACATTCTCGTGAGCCAGAGCAATAATTTTCGCTTCGCTGACCTACGCAAAAATCAATCGCTTGACGGGTAGTGCTGAGTTGTTGCCGTAAAGAGGCGCGTGGTTTACGACGATGATCAGACGAGAGGAAACATCGGACCTAGGCCGTTGAAATTGAAAACCGAGGCCACATGCATTTTCATTTGATTAAAAGCACAGACTAAAACAATTTTCATTGCAATGTCGCTGTTTTCACGAGATACTGACCGTTTGATCTTGGAAAGTTGAGCTGCTTTAACGTGCAGCCAACGCATGCCGGCGCCGGTGCGGTGACAGGGCTGTGTGTTATCGGCGTTAAACGGCCTCGCAGACTGGTATAGGAAAAACCGCTGGTGGCTCCTCAGAAATACGGCGGGCAGTTTCCCGCCAAAACAGCCGATTTTGAATCCAAATTTTGCATTGACCTTCGTTTTCGAGCACACCCACCTCGCAAAGGTACACGATGTACCCAGCCGCGCTTGTAAACTTAGGGAAAGCCTAATTTTCTTTCTCTATGCGAGCGAAGCCATCTTATGCGCCGCCATTGTTACATTCGGGCGAAACAGTATAGCGCCACGTACGGCGAGTATTTAGAGAAAATAAAATCAAAAAGCAACAACAAACAAAGCGAAAGAAAGTTAGAATTATTAATAGCTGAACGCAATATGATAGTCGAGCAATGCAGAATAAAAAATAAATAAATAAGCACACAAGAAATGCCCGTAAAACCCGTCCGAGCTGAGCGATGACGTCATAAGCGTGTCGCAATGCATTCTGGGTAATTAAGGTAAAATTTGTGTATAGCATGTTCTATGATAGTAATACCGGAAATAGAGAAAGAAAGAAAGAAAGAAAGAAAGAAAGAAGGAAAGTGAGCAAAAACTAACAGTTCCAGAGCTGGTCTCTGGAACTAATAACGCGTTTTACACTCAATCTGCGATAATAAACAAAGCATTTTCAGTGTGATTACCCTTTGAATGCTATAAATTTTTCCTGTCCAATTTCTAAGTGCCAAATTTTACAAATTATGTTGAATTATTTGCATTTTTTGCATGCATGGGCATTACTTTTCATTGACTACAGTATTCGATTAAAAAGTGGAAAAACTATGGGCAAAAGAATAAGGAAATACATGGAATAAAGTCGGCAAAAATTGACTTATGTGCTGAAAGAGATACATGACTAGGATCAAGTCTAGAGAATTAGGATGATTCAGCCACGGATGAGAAGTTTACGAATACGGTTACTTAACATAAATATAGCTAGTAGTGCATAAATTTGAATAACCACTATACAGTATCAACACTGCCTGGCTGATAACATGACCAAAAAGAGAGGTTTTATCATGGTTTTGTAAACATCACGGTAAACTTTTTAAGTGCCAAACATTTGCTATGTAAACTCTATCATCACCTCCATAAAAAGCCTCCCTACTTACATTCCACAGTACAATAAATTACCCACAATTCTCTTTGATTTGTATCCTTGAAGGTTACTTTTCTAATAACTTTTTCAGTTCTACATGCAAGCAATAATGTGCAGCATCAGAATAATTGATAAATAATATCAAGTAAAACTACGTTTAGAAATTTCAGCTAAAGTTTACAAATAACCATTAAACAACCATGGAAGTCACGTTTTGTAGGTACTACAAATGCCATACTCTTTAGGCAGCAAGTTATGACGAACTGAAGGGGTCATTCTCTGAGAAAACTTAGAATGCAAATTTTTTTGTCATTTCCATTGGAAAAAATCAATATCCTTTTGTTGCAAAAAAACAGGTGCAACTGGTCTCCCTACTTTCCATCACATTATTCTGTATGGCTGAAGACGCAATCAGTGGAAAATTTTACAAAAATGCTATCTCCTCTCTCAATCTTGCATAATTTTCCAAATCATTGAAAATGAGAATTGAGGAGAATGGTGTCCTTAAAAGTACGTTTTCAGAATTTTTACAACTAGTCTATGAATTTGTCTACACATGGGAGACCTGTTAGACTTCTCTGGGGAATCTCTGAGTATACAAATCGCAATGAATTGTGGGAAATTTACAGGCCTGTGCATTCCACTTCAACATCACTTACCGTTTAGTTCTTTTACACAAGACAGATAGTAGTGTGCAATAACTGCTGGGTTGTTGTTCGTACTGGCAGCTTTAACCCACAATATTTTCCTAGAATAACTTAATAAGACATTTGTACATGTAAGATATCATGACACAGGTAAGGGATTTGCACAGAAATATTGTGATGAACAAATGCCTTTGAAATTGAAATTAAAGTTTTGATATCCTCTGTAAGGTTGTCATGTTTATAAAGTATGTTTATGGCAAGGCACATCTCAACATTTTTTTATGTGAAGAACAGTTGAGGAACAGTTCAATATTTTTTGGTTTCTATGAGTGTAACACTTACCCATCGATACAGCCACTAATGCATATGCCGTAAGGTTTCAGCTTGTCGTACCTGCATAAAAAGAAGATGTAGGATAAACAACTAGAAATCTAAAAAAATAGTTGATGTGAACACAAAAATTTGACCCTTGTAATACCTTGTAATACCGGTACATGGCTTCAGTGGGTTTTTATTAATTGTGAACCTTTTCTAGATAGAACCTGTGGAAACAGCCCTGGGTAACCTGGTAATCCGCTTACATTGATATCCTTGTATTTCACAAACATTACTGAATTAAGACACGTGTATGAAGTAGTACCTCCGCTATGTAGTTGACTCTTTGCCTTTGTTGTTTAATGCCAGCAGATTTTTTGAATTGGTAAAAGGAATAGCACATACATAAGTTTTTACATCATCTTCTTTGTGTACAACATTTTTTGGTTCATGTTCAGAATGTACCTTGATACCATACATGTAATTGTGTATTCATGGATCACTCATGAATGCTTGCATATTTACATTTTCAACAGTAATTCCTACACTTAATAAGTTTACTTACCCATCCAGGTGCCACATGTGATTAGGCCCTTTTAAAGAGAATGTGTATCAAATTTTAGGATGCAAACATGTTACAGTTGCATACTGATTGCTGTAATATAAAGATATATTTCTTCACATGTATTCACTTTGTTGCTTAAATCCTTTCCACATCATAAAATACACTCTCAGCGTATCAATTATACCTATATACCATTAAGTTTGCTAGCATTGAGTGCACACTAAAATTAATTTTTCTATGCTAACAATGGTTCAATAACCAGTTTTTCAACTTAGAAAGGCTACATTAAAATACAGTATACTGCAATAAGAAAGAAAGTACAAACACTGAAAAAAATTCAACTACAAACTACAACAACTAAACATGATTCTATATTCTCACAATCTTCATACAAATTAATACAACTTTTGACAATGAGTACTTTAAAGTGAGTACAAATGTTGGCCAACAGTTTCAATGGGAAATTCTTGTTCTAAGAATTGTGTCAATTGTGCAAATACTAGTAAAGCAATTAACATATGTTGGCTTAAAACAAAGAACCAGAGTGAGAAACGTGAACTAAAATGTGTAAACTTACCTCTGTCTAATCAGAAAGAGTAAAAACACATCAGTTTTATGTTCACCTGCACCATACAACAATTATATAACAAGCACTTTTTGATAAATTACAAATCAACTCACGGATTATCAGATGTTAGGAGAAAAGAAGAAAATCCAAAAACTTACAAAGCTTCTGTAAAGTCCACGTTTGAAACGGTTTTTTTTGTCTTTCTTGAACGCCATCTGGGTCAAACGTCCTCAGTTTAGCAGCCACAGTATCCCTTAAAGATTTCATTATAAACAAGAAAATATTACCATGTTATCAAACACAAAGGTAACTTTGAAAGAGTGTCCATACAGCGGTACACACTTTCAATTGCACTTTTCATCAATATGAAAGTTTGAGATTTAGCATGCCCCTAAAAATGATTACAAATAGATTGTTACTATTATTTTTATTTGAAACCCCAACAATGGTGGGTTGAAAGGTTATGTACACAGTGTAGTGAGTATTTCAAGATCATTAACATTTGTTTCAAAAATACCGCAATTATACGGTGTCGCTCAAATTTGATCAGAATTGGTACATACCAGTATGGGTACCAAAGATTAACAATAAATGTTGTTTCTATCTGTTCAGTGGAGGAAAATTCTACGTTGATGTTATGACAATGATTTCTGCACAGTACAACCAGAAAAACAACAAGAAATATTTAAACCAGAAAAACAAGAATGACAAAAGTAATTAAGGTCTGAAACTTTAGGTACTGGAGGTCAACTTTAGCAACATGCATAGCAGAAAGGCAGCTAGCCCCCTTACTGCCTTGGTTTGACCATAGAGGGTCTTCCTCCCCTCTACTGACGGTCTTCCTCCCCTCTACTGTCTATGGTTTGAGCAGGTCTGTTAATATGTAACAGTTCAATGACAATGACAGGAAATGACTCAAGTCATTGGAGTAAGCCTGTTTCAAGACTGTTTCAGAATTTCGCTTTTTCTTACCTCATTTGCACATTTTTGACACTGATGTGTTTATTTGAACAAATTCACATCTCAACCCCTACATCTACCTGTACACCAAATACTTTGGCGGTATGGGAGCCTTTGTGTGTGACGGACATACATCCGCACATACCCACAAATATACAGACATTTAGACTCATCATATAAGCTCTTTTTGGTATTTATATATAAAACCAAATATGAGCTAATAAAAACTTGCCTGGAAACATTTAAGTTGTATTTTCTCTTCAGTCTGTGCCACATGGCTCTATAACCAAGCTTCGACCCTGAATCATTAAGTTCATGCTGAAAATATTAAAACAAACTTCGGCTTGTCAATTACAGTATTGAAAAAACTCTATACAGAGAGATGTTTGCAATGTATGTGTAAAGACACAACCTGAAAAGAATAGAATGAATATGAGCTTCATGTTAGCATAAACAGTGAACACAAATTTTATAACTTCCTTTAAAGAACACAACGTCCTGTGAATTGAACACTCACCAATATAGCATTGATGATATCTTCGTCACTGGACCGTGTTGTCCTCACCAACTTTAATGTCTTTAAGCGATATCTAAGTTGTCTGGGGCTGAAACAAACAGGTTTTGTCAGTGAGTTTTTTACTTTGCTTCAAGTCAAATGGCGAGCTGGTAAACAGATTGAAATCATATGGAAATGACAAATAATTATGCCAAATTTTCTAGAATGTAACCATATTTCAGAGACACAAGGAAGTTTTAAGGCTTTGAGCACAGAGAAAATAAAGTCTAACCTTAGGTGAATGCCCTGGTATATTTCCAGCAAACTCCTTATATTGAAAGGTGAATACCCAGCCTGCCAGAAAGCTTGGGTCGCATCATTTTCTGTAAAACATTTAGTACATGACATGCTATTTTTTTGAAATATTACATGGGCAATAATATTTCTGTTCGCTAGAATAAGGGGCCTGAATGAGGAAAATATAAAACAAGACCAGACAAATTCTTCACTGAGCACCTGTCTTGAAAACTTTTAAGTTTGAAACATATCATGTGACATAATATCCAAACATCATCAGCAAGTATCAACAACAAAAATAAAACTCAATATTGATTATGTATGTATACACACATATTATGGCTGAACACAAGGCTCAAGTATGTAACTATCTCAGTAAATGAACCATTTGCTAGCATTTATAATTTTTACCACTATCTAACATGTGTACATAATTGTACATACACAAACACTTGTACATTGACAATAACCATTCTGAAAGCTCTGGTGGAATACAGGTACACTCATGGTATCTGCAATAAGAATATATTTGACAGCATGAATGAGGCCACGTGGGGGTTTCATAAAGATAGTATGTGCCTCAAAAGTAAAAGACTTAAACTTGTATTCAAATCTTTCTCACAGACTCTTTCCACCATTTTCTTTCACAATTAATTATAAAAATCAGGGGTCACCATGGAAATTTATGTACTAGAGAAATAAATGACCAAAGATTTAGCGATATTTGACAATCAAATTGGCCACCATAACTGTGCTAACTCTATGGAGAACAATAAAGTTTTGGCTTTTTGAAAAACTATGACGGTGACAATTTTTCTTATACAAAAAGCTTTAAAATGAGCCTTAACAAACTATGGGTTTCATTTAGACCCGATAATAGGTATAAAGGGGGTGACCATAGAGAAGGCATATTGCTTGAAAGGGTGGATTTTTATTCCCGGGGGGGGGGGGGGGGGGGGGGGGTGGGGGGGGGGGGGGGGGGGGGGGGGGGGGGGGGGGGGGGGGGGGGGGGGGGGGGGGGGGGGGGGGGGGGGGGGGGGGGGGGGGGGGGGGGGGGGGGTGGGGGGGGGGGGGGGGGAGGGGGGTGGGGGGGGGGGGGGGGGGGGGGTGGGGGGGGGGGGGGGGGGGGGGGGGGGGGGGGGGGCGGGGGGGGGGGGGGGGGGGGGGGGGGGGGGGGGGGGGGGGGGGGGGGGGGGGGGGGGGAGGGGGGGGGGGGGGGGGGGGGGGGGGGGGGGGGGGGGGGGGGGGGGGTGGGGGGGGGGGGGGG